>NC_048902.1:11810306-11981789 GCF_011077185.1 Oxyura jamaicensis
AGAAAAGAAAAGAAAAGAAAAGAAAAGAAAAGAAAAGAAAAGAAAAGAAAAGAAAAGAAAAGAAAAGAAAAGAAAAGAAAAGAAAAGAAAAGAAAAGAAAAGCAGTTTTGTCAACCCCAGGGATAAAAAAAAATCATGAGTTGAGCCCTTGAAAAGTATGAAATTGGCTGAAAAAAATCATCATAGCTTTGGAAGTACTTTTATTTGCTCTGGGTTTTGAGTCTTTAGGAAGCCATCACTTCACATTTCTAAGCTTTCCTCTACCACCTGGAGGTTAGAAATTTCATTAAAAAAGTAGAGGTGAAGATGCTCCTGCAATCATTTGACTTCAGCAGTTAACCCTTCAAGAAGATCCCCATAATGCTGAGGTTAAGAGCGTGATTAAAAGACAAGGTTCCCTCTGACACGGAGAGGGGAGATGTGCCTTCAGCTTGCAGTCCGGGGATTATAAAGCATAACCACTACCTCATTATTATTAAGAAAAAAACTCGTGTCTTTTAGCCAGCTGTGCCCGCTCAGACACTGGGAGGTGCAGAGCACCCCTGGGGAGCACTACGCAGGGTGCCCGCAGCCATGGCCCCTCACAGCTTCCATTGTGAGGCCTCTTCCGAGCGGCCAGTCACAGCAGCAAAACCAGTACAGAAGGAAACGTGTCTGTCCTTGAGATCTGGGCGCTGAGCTCTTGCTTTTCCTTCCCCTTTGCCTTCACAGCACCTCTCTACGAGCGACCTTGAAACGAGCTCTCATCTGGTGCCAGCCTCACGCAGCCCCCCTTTGCCTCTGGGATCAGGGCGCGGTCTGCACCCACCCTCGTCTCTGTGTGCTCTTGGCGCCATCTTACGGCCGGAACTCCCGGGCCTGGCGGGCCTCAGCGCGGGGTGCGAGGGGGAAGCCCGTTTGCTTCACACCGGGCGTTACCGGTCCTGTGCTCCCCTCATAGCCTAAACGATTTTAAAGACAGTTTTAAGGGATTTCACCTATGACCGTGTCTTCTATCTGACCTGGATGTGGTTCGGAATAGTGGGTGTGAGCAACAGGACAGCACCCCAACTCTGAAGGCATGTGTTGGCCTTTTCCACCTTCCGTGTTATAGGAGAGAAGTCCGACTGTGGGACGGAGGAGCTCGGGGCCCCCGGCAGGACATGGCTGCAGGACAGCCGGCCCTGCACCCTGAAAGCAACTAGCCAGGCGCTACGTGACTGACCGCCTGTGTAATGCAAACTGAAAAAAATACCTTGATTACTCTTTCTGCAGGTGCCTTGTGCCTGATGAAAAATACTTTCTGAACAGACACCTGGTCTGGCTTTGAGGACACCAAGAGACGGGAGTGTCTCCTCGTGGTCCTGAGAGAGAACTGCACTGCAAATGCAGAAGAGGTTTTACATGTGAAGTGCTGAATCTGCAGCAGAAATGGGCCCAAGGTAAAATATTTGGATCAGGATGTGAATTCCTGCAAACCTGGCAGTATTTGGATCTTCAGTTGTCCTTAAAACCACCTTTTGTTGTACCTGCTACTAAAACTTCTCTCCCATAATATTAATAGCATCAGAGATCTAGTTAGAGACTGGTCATTCATGCGTGATGTCGAGCCTGAATGCTGGGGTTGCAGAACTCAGAGCAGTCAACTCCTCACACGGTACAGTGTTTACTGTGAATATTCCTGCAGAGTTCGTGCTGGCAGGCAGGGCACAGAGCCTGTTGACTGCGTTTCAGCACAGGGGCTGAAATATCTGCAGTCCTGAAAACGCTGCAGAGCAGCACAGCATTTAGCACGCTGGGCTCTTAAAGCCAGCAGCTACAAGCATGTCACATACAGAAGGAAGCGCTATATGAGTATCACCAGCCACAGAGCCTGTGGGACTTTTTAGCCACTTAATCTGCAACTGACCTAACTCAGTAAGCATTTGGTCCTTACAATGAGAACATGCCTGAAGTTCACAGACGTCCCCTGTCATCGCTACAGACATAGGAAACAAAGCAGGCCCTCCTGAACCTCAGACCACCTGCCCCAGGCCTCCTGCCACCTCAGACGGACCTCATGGCCGTGTTTTTCACACAAATACCTCTCTGAAGATATGAAAGTGTCACAGGGTTCACTAACCAGAACATGACCAACGCATACTCTGTGCACTCGCAACATACATCAGCCCCAAACTCTCAGGTTATGTGGGCGAGGTGCTGAGAAGGTGTAGCTGGGTGCAGTAGTGGCTCCTTGCACCTATCTCTGGCTCAGGCCAGCTGCTCCTTCAGAGTGAACGAGAGGGTCCAGGCTCCAGGAGCCACATATCAAAGTCTTCATATGGCGAAGAGCCACAAAACAGATACTCAGTAGTACCTCAGAGAGACAAGGGGACAGGAAGCTCTGGGAGGAGTCTTAAGCACGAGATGACAGCAGCTCCCCAGAGGTTGTGTTTTGTGAGAAAGGGTTGAGGCTGAGCATGCAGCTGGGTGCTACGCAGCTCGGCAATGTCAAATGAGAGCCTGTTCTGGCTGGCTCCCTCCCACACCTGGGAATTCGTGTCACTCAGCAGCTCAAGTGAAAGCCCTGCCCGGCTGCCTGCCACGTGGCAGGGCCTTGGCATGGGAACCAGAAAAGACCTGGTTCTGAGAGGAGCTGTAAGTGCTGGAGCACGGAGGCTTGTGTTGCTCTAAAGGCACAGAAATAGTACTGGTTGTTAAAGGTAGCTGACGGTTAACCAATTCCCATGCCAATACCCTGCTTAGCAGCCTTCCTTTCTGTTGCTGTGGTCACAACAAAATAATACTGACACAAGCACACGACTGACACAAACACACAAAGAGTGTCTGAAGCTGCATACAATTATATATACGCTATCTATATAATTATATGTATGTACTTTTATACCATTGTATACAGCAGACCCTTGCCTTGGAAGACCCTATGCCAAGCCAGGATCTGCCCTAAAACCCAAAGTATACAGACTCTGTAACACGCACAGGAAACCTCATGAACTCTAAAGAAGTCAGTGGGATTTACCCAGGTTTCAAACAAGTGTGAAAGGATAAGCGGGTTCCCACTGTTTAGTGAGCCAAAATGCATTGTGCAAACAGTCTGATTCTACTCTCACATCAGTTTTGTATCATTCCAGCTCATGGTTTTCAAAAGTTACTCTCAGCTGACATCCACGCAAGTGTTGGAACAAAATAGCGCTTATAGTATCTTTCCTCATTCAGTCATTTCCCTAGAGCAAAATCTGTACCAGGGGAGAACATGGAGCAGAAGCCCCATGTTTCTGTTCTAGACACATTCTGAGCACATTCTTGAACACAATATGGAAAGATCTGCATGTGGTACACACACTGCGGCACAACACCTTTCACCCCTAACTTCAGAGCCCTGTGGTAGCAAAGTGCATGTGAAGTGAATTATATTAATGAAAGATTACCCCTTCACTGGTTTTCTGCAAATCTGAAGAAGTGTTTCTTGTGTCATTGCCTGCGTCCCCAGCATCAGAGCTGCTCTTATTTTCTTCTTCTTTGCAGTCCTTATCATCTTCATCTCCAGGAGATTTCCGTGACTGCTTGGAGGATTTCTGAAATGATTGACAACAAAGTTATAAAGCAAAAACAAAGCTTCAGCCATAGAAAGACATTTTTGTAACATAGCTGCAATGATGCCTGATCATGTGCTTCACTGTTTGAGGTGAATACTGGGTAGGAAATGCAGGGTGAAAAGCATTTTTCAGATTAGGTAGCTGGAGCAAAAGGAGCTATTCTGTGTTCAACACAGGCTGGCAGCACAGTTGACTGTAAGACAGACACAGTAATAGGAGGTGGGTATTAGTGTTGGGTCACCTGTAGGTTTTGCTAGTTAATGAAACAGATGGTGCCAGCTTGACAAAAGTTTTGATTAAACACAGAGATGTAAAATGAGAATAACATTAGCAGAACTGCTTTCCATAGTTTTTTTAGTGCTGTCAGCTTTAATATATTAACATTAAAGCCATGTGGAACCAATATATCTTTCCTGCTCCCTTTATGTTATGCAATTCTACAGTACAAAAGGATAAATTGTGGCATTAAGCCACCATTTTCCTAATCCTCTGTTTGCCCAGAGTCTTCTGGAAAGAAGATGGTAGACCAGACCTGAATTTCTAATGTAAAACACACAAAGAGGGTAAAATTACTTAAAACATTTTGTTCAGTAGATGAACCACAAAAACTCTTGCTCCCCCCCCCCCCCCCCAAATTAAGCCTGGATTAGATTGTCTACTTGCCCCATTTCATTTATTTTTCACTTTCAGAAGAATAACATGAACGTGAATGAGTGTGACTGCCACACCTTCCTCCATTTTTTAAGCAAAAGACAGACCTGGAGGTGTGCACGGAGCTGGAGAAGTGACTATAATGTCACTGCCTATCACCCAGCTGACAAGAGGAATGCATTCGATCCCCAAATTGCCACGTACACAGGTGATTACGTTGACCAGCCATTATAAGGCAGTCTGAGACCCGCTACTCTCAGCTTTCTTATCTATGCTGTTACTTAGATATTCACAGGCTAGGCAGACACTATAATGTAAGTCTTTTATCTACTAATTAAGTACCCTACTCCCTGATTACAGAATTAGTTCTTTCTCTCTCCCATTCTGTATCCTGTACTGAAGCATTTTAAGCACAGCTACAGCAGGAGCAACTGAGCACATCTGATCCTACCCTACCGTTTATTACGGTATCTTGGGCACTCACACTGGAGATGGGAGAGGTAGTCTTGAATTCTCCCAGACAGGGACCAACCCTAAGCTCATGTCTCCCAGAAGGCACACTCCTAAAGCATTTTTATTGTTCTCTATGGGGAAATCCCTATCTAAGCTTATAAAATTTCTCAATTTCTTGAAGATCTCAGAACCCTAAGGCTAACTTTGCATGGATTTTCTTTCCAGATCTTCTCAACTCCTTCCCATCCTTATGTCTTCTCAAAGTGTGGGCACAAGAACAGGGCAGAGTATTTCAACTGCTGTCTCACCAAGGCTGTCTACAACAGCAAGGGCCTGTTTGAACACCATCATTACAGTACTGGAATCAAAACACTAAAGAAGGAAGGACAGATAGCCACGAGGTGCACCGTGTCTTGATTATTAATGCATAGGGGTAACAATAAAAAAACTCAGAAGATAACCTTTGAAGTGTAGGATTTTTTTCGTTTTGAGCCTGCTTTTTCATTCTTTCTTTTGCCTTTTCCATCCTCTTCTACCCGATCACCTTCCTCCTCACTACTGGCATCTGCTGTATTTCCTCCTTCTCCCTCAGTTTCTGATGAGCTCTGTTGCTGAATTGCCTTTAAAGTAACAATAATGATAATAATAATAATAATATGAACAACAAAAATATTACTAAAATCTACCACTTAATTTTTGTTCTGTATTTACAGAGAAACACTGGGAATAGAGAGCTTGCACTTTAAACGTTCTAGACAGGGGGAGCCCAGGTTATTCTTACAATTACCAAGAAAAAGGGCTGTAAAAGTAATTTTCTCAGCCACCATTTGAGAACAGTTATCAGATGCTGATCCTGGGATAGTTCTGAAGGATTTAAACAGATACAGAAGATCTGATAACAGGAGTGCATTTGCTAGAGAACTACGGGTTGTTCAGTGGAGAGATTTGGCATGCTCCTTTTTGGGCAAAACTATGGAAACTTCTAGACTTTGGCTACATATAGGACAGACTTATTCAGGAGAAAAGATGGCTGTTACAAATTCCCTCAAAGGTCAAGACCTTTGTGTTAGGAAAAAGCAAACACTGACCAGAAGGCTGAGAGCTCTTTGACAGTTCATCTCCCACAGACTATTCACTAGATTTTTTTTAAATCCGCAAGTGTATGCAAAACATCTGTAGGGCTGAAAATGTGAAACAGGAACAGAGAGGGGCAGCAGCTTGTCTGCAGGTGGTCCGTATCTTTGGTTTGTAAGGTTTTGTGCTAATAATGTAATAGGTGTTCGCTGTCTTTTGGAGGTGATTTCTACCTTCAAAGGACCACACTTTTTTAATGAGCTAAGTTCTCTGGGTTTATACAGCCCACCGACAACATTGACTACTCTTCTCCTTCCCCAGCTGCACTCACTTTTTGATCCTGATATCCAACAGGGAGAGCTGTTGTACAGCAGCTGTTATCTGGTAACAGCAGCCTAAACCTCCACCTTCTCACCCCTCACTACTTTGGCAGTGGCGTCCTGTGTGTTATACATACCAATGTAAAAATCAAAAGTGCAGTGACCTTAGGGTCTGTGTAAAATACACTGAACTTGATATAAAAATAAACAACAGAAAGAAGAAGTCATGTTTATAGTGGATTAAACAAAATCTTCCATTTTTAATTCAGTTAAATCTGCTGCAGAACTTTCCACTTCACCACCCCAGAATATCACAGAAAGCAAAGGGCCCTGCAGTATGATTAAAGTTCAATTTGTCACACAGTGCAGGACCACAGTTGTCTGTATGTTATATGATTACACTTTAATCACCAGCTGAGAAACTTTCTAGCTCCACCAAAACCAGGACCTTCCATCATCACTCATACAGTGTTTACATAGATAAGAAGTCTTCGAAGAAAATAAGAAAGATAAGGAGGAATAGAAGTGAAACTCATTTACCTGATATCCAGTAAACTTTACTCCAGGGTTGTTTTCTATTTCCCACAGGCCTTCATTAAATCCTTTTCGTTTGTTCGACTTCCCAAACTTATCTTTATATTCTTTATATGGGAAAAGGTCTTTGGGCCCCAGGAACGCACTGCATTTTAACAAAGGTAGCATTCAAAAAAGGACCTAAATTCTTCCTCTTCAAATTAAAAACATTAACAGTGCAAATGTTTTCCCTATTCTTCTGCTCATTCCATCATTGTGTTCTTCATTTTTATTTATTTATTTATTTACCACTGGCTTTGAGTTACTGCTGTGAGTCTGATTTTATGGATTGGCTCACCATTCCAATGTTTGATGTTGCAAAACCATGCTGTGTCTCTCTAGAAACAACTAAAACGAGTCTCATTTATTATATTAACTGCTGCTGGGAACTGGCACTTGAACAGTTTATGGAAGGGATTATATGACGTAATTGCCTGCAACAGCAAGGGACCGAACTTCCAATCCTATGTGTTACAAATCCAGAAAGGCCTAAAAATAATACCATATGAAAAGCTAAAGCATTTAAGGAATGCCTAGAACCCATCAGCAGAAAACTTATCCCTTGTACCACTACACAGAAAAAGCAGTGGCACTTAGTATTATTTATACTGTAAGCCTGGGAGCGTCTTCCATGGATCAAGCCCCCCACATACTATATTCTGTGCAAACACAATAAAAATGTTCTCTTTCCAAAAACTCTGATAATTTCATATAAGACAAGAAACAATGGGTGAGTATAAGGCAGATGAGTAATACAAGGAAACAATGAGACACAGGGTGCTTGTGGCCAAATTGTTTTTTAGACAGCACAGCAAAGGAGGGATTTTGTGCTCTGCTGCTGCATGCCGGCTACGCACTGCACCAACTAATTTCAAGCACAGGCACCACAATGCAAGGAAAAATAATAATAACAAAAAAGACCAGTCATTTCTCCTACTTTTTCATAATTTATAGTAAAGTTCTATGTTCTTATGTAAAACTGAAGCAAGTATAATTTCCTTTTCACTGTCTATCTATATCTGGTGTGTTTACTGTGCTCTGTATCACAGTACTGGGATGCCTAATCATACGTTAAATTAAAAACAGTAAAGGCAAAAAAAAAAACAAACAATACTTTATTCCCACATGGAAGATTTCATGTCACCAATGACCAGAGCTGAGCATGTCACATTGTCCCTCACTATAATCACCACCCTACTTTCCTGATGATCTCTGCAATTGAAGTTAACTCTGTGGTCTCTATTGTCACAGGATCTCAGAGCTCCACCTCTCAAAATGCATTTATTCTCATAACATGATTGTGAGATATGGAAGTTGCCCATTCTTGCACATAGGCTTCTGAGGCACAGAGATCTGCCCAAGATCAACAAGAATGGTTCTAACACAAACAAGAAAGGAAAACCTTATGAAATTTACCAGGACCTACCTTAGTTTAGCTCA
Source organism: Oxyura jamaicensis (assembly GCF_011077185.1). Classification (NCBI taxonomy): domain Eukaryota; kingdom Metazoa; phylum Chordata; class Aves; order Anseriformes; family Anatidae; genus Oxyura; species Oxyura jamaicensis. The sequence continues at coordinate 11,818,393 of NC_048902.1, forward strand.
ACAGTAAAGCATGGAAATGTTTATACAGTTTTTTATGTATGGTAAACACTGAAGAAGCATCCACTTCTTTGAAATACATTCATTGCCACTGGGACAGTATAACAGCTTTCACTACTCTGCTATAAAACTCATAAGCTGCAATCTACAGTTCATTTTTAGCAGTTATGCTTTTTAAATTATTAAGGTAGTAAGTATGAAATGCTTTCCTGTGTCAGATGTTATAGTCAGATCACAGGCTAATAAAATCCAAAACAGAAGAGATTAGCAGTCTGGGATTCATTCATTTCAGAATAATAGTGGTCACATTTCTTTTTCTCAAAATGTTTCTAAGAAAAATGTTTTCATTAAGAAAAAATAAAATTATATTTTGGTTTCTGATTTTGAGGCATCTTAAGTTTATTTTAGTTTATCCTTATTCTTTTTAGATTATTAAATGACGACAGTAGTAGTACATCACAATATATCAAAATATCAGATTGTTTCATTACAGCAACACTAGAAAATATTTTAACCAGAAGAGAAGCTATTTTGTTCTTGATAAAGCAGAAGCTGTCCTTAAAGATTTTAAAAATGAAACATGATGCATGAGCTATGGGCCTTATTATGTTCTGGAAAAACATTAAAATTCAAAAACAATAATTTGTGAATAAAACTTCAAACCTCTAAAACTGAATTTAAAATGTCATCAGAATTTCATTTTTTCATGTTTCCATTTCTTAAGGAATTCTAGAAAACATGTTGCCTGCAAGTGGGGAAAGAAAAGCTTTAAAATGTAAACATTTCATGCAAAATGGAATGGAAATTGTAATTTAAACAAAACAAAACAAAAAAAATCGCTCAGACACAATTTAAAATAGACTAGAGGCTGGTTAAATTGTAATGTTGAAAGTCTGTACTTTGTAGCAATCACTATGAGACTTAACTTACCCTCTCTGTTCTTATCCCTTCTCTCCCTACAGGTCAGCCAGCTCTGTTCTTCCATCACTTCTGAGAGCTCTATCCTAGAATATCCCCAGCACAAGTCTCAAAGGACTGCATACATTTCAAAGCTGAGGCTCGTGTGAGACTCCAGGGTCTGCTTCCTTTCATTTTACCAACTACTAAGTGAGTTCTCACACAGGACAAGAACCCAAACGTGCCCTGATACAACAGCCTGGTCTCTGCTATCATGTATACCCAAGTATAAAAGTTTTGTCCCTGCATCTCAATTCACCTGATCCTGTAACAAATTTATGGCAACACTTCACAAGAAACACAGAAACCGATTATTATTTATCCTCAGACCATGGTATAACATCCACACAGCAGCATTCATGCCTACTTTCAGGTTTCACTCTTGTGTGTTAACACAAATAAGCTAGGCTCGTAGGACCTCTCTGTAGTCTCCCCGTGGCTTCAGGTAGGATTTGTTACAATAAAATCTGTGGAGATGAATTAGCTGAAATGGAGGAAGACATTTCAAAGATCATGTTCATTCACTTACGTTTCATGAGTCCCGAAAAAGAAGATGGGGTATTTATTTGCTGGAGGCTTCACGGCTCCTTCAGGGAGTTCATCAATCTGTAAAACAGAAATGGAGACAGGATTACTACAGATGTGGTGCCCCTCATCCCAGAATCCCTGCCACGCCACGGGAGCACTGGAACAGGTACCCTGCATCAAGGGGACCCCATGTGTAGGGGTGGGAAGGAGAGATGGCTGTTGGCTTTTCAGGCAGGCCAGTCAGCATACTTAGTATCAACAAATGTCAGCATATGATAGAAACACTTCAGGGAGACACCAGAAGACCAAGGAGCAGACAAAAAGTTTTGTTGGTTTCATCTCATGGCCATTATAACACATGAAGGCAATAAAACCAAGCCTGCTTAATTTAAGTGTTAAACTTGGATACTGCCTCATCAAAGGCACCGAAGCCCAGAGGGTAATGCTATCTGTCTCACATGGCCACCTAAATAACTTCTGTAATAAATGGGGAACAGATGGCATCTCTGAGACTCCAGAGGAGGAAAACCAGACCAGCTCACACTGGTGCTTCCTGGTGGTCGTGGTGCTACCCAATGTAAAATGTGTAATGCACACCAGGAGGAGGGTCTGGCACTCTCCTTCCCCTGGCATGTCCTAACAACTGCTTTAGGCCACCATTTCCGCTGTGTGCTCCACCTCTTCTTTCAAGTTTTCTCCCTGTCCTTGTATTTCTCAAGATATGGCTGCACAGCAGCTAAGGGAGGGATGGCAAGGATGCTCTCCTGAGAAACAGCAAGGAACTGGGACTGGGACAATGCCCTCGGCTCAGCAGTGCCTGGACTCTAGACGTGCGCCTTTGAGCCAGAGCACTGATCACAAGGCCCAGGTAGGCCCAGGGCTTGGTCTTGTCCACATCCAGTTTTTCAGTCTTCTGTGACAGAGTAACAGAGCCCAGGTGCCTACCCACACCAACCAGAAACACAGAGCAGCTTTAAGTAAGATCTGAATGCCTGCCTTACCAAAAATGGCACTTTGGAGCATATGTGGGCGTCTAAAACTAAGTGTCCAGAGACCTCTCTGACTAGGAAAAGAGAGCCTAACGAATCCAGACAACTACAGGGCAACACCAGAGAGCAGGTGAATGGCTTGCTGCCTCTCAGGCAGCTTGGTCTCAATGTAAGCACATTGAATCCTGCCAAATGTCACTGGAATTGAAAGCTAGGTGCTGACATACCAGTGCTATAAGAAATCTGCTCTTCAGTGCAGCAAGGAGAGGCAACCTGCATGTTTTTGCTCAGGAGGCCAGGCCCACATGTGCTTTCCTTCTCTCTTCCTGCCGAAGGACCCCAAACACTGAATTCTTGTTGATTAATAAACACCAGATTGTTTTCAAAGGATGTTCTCTTTCACTGTAAAGCATCTGCTGGCTACGTAGCTCTCAAAGGAGCATGAGCTCAGACACCAATTCAAGTCCTTTTGGACTTGCTGAAAGGATGCCAGTAGGGGACAGAGAAACCAGAGCAACGTTTGGAGCACCACAGGCCTCCTTTCTGCAAAATAAATGGGTGCCTATCTTTTAGGCCTTGGTAGAGTATTCTCTGCGTTATGCCTAAACTGGGGGCTGTACAAGCACTCCCAGACCACCCCGTCCCCTTCCTGAGGCATGACCCAGGAGTGCAGCAGGTGCCACCCAGCAGTGGGTGGCAGGATCCTGTCACTGTGCTGGCACGGGCTGCAGGAGACGATCCGTGCCTTGTGGGCATGGCAGCTACACACCTTTCATGTAACAAAGCCAATGAATTAATAAATAAAAGGAGAATTTATATGCATATAAAGGGAAGATACACACTGGTGTAAGATGGAGGCTTGCATTCGGTTTTAGTTCAGCGGTGTGTAAGCAGGAAGAGGAACAACACAACAGGCTGTTCAGAGTCCTATTCATCACCAGGGGCATACAGAGGAAAGAGCGCCAAAGATATTTTTCCAGAACTCATTATTTTCTGACATTCACTATTTGTTTTTAAGTAAGTGCCCATAACGTGATTATTGGCTCAGTAATTCACGATTTAAATACAGGTATTAGACTGTAACGGTGAAAGAAAGTATGAAGGGGAAAACACTGCAGCTCACTTTACAAGCCGATAGCAAATCAGGGAGATAATGTGTCCCACTATGCAACACAACATATGCTTGCTTAAAGCTGTAAGTATCTACATTTTGGACCAACATAGGCTATACTGGCAGTTTACCAAGTACTGGGGTAATACACCTCAACTGTCTGAATGCCATAGCTGTCTTCCCCTTCATTATGACAAAGATGATGTCCAAAGAGAGACGAGATCCCAGAAAAATGTGGACTCCTGTGACTGAGACAAACAATGTCTGCTGGGACTAGACTGAGAATCTCATTTGGTTGCTTGAAATATGGAGCCAGCTCTGGGCTGCATTACAGAACAGCGCAGTCCAGTTACTGTCTCAGCCCTTTAAGAATTTCTCATGAAATAAAGCTAACAGCTGTAAATGATCAGTAATGCAGAGGAATGAAGACATGCTTAGCAGGGAATGCTGACCAGAAGGGAATAGGGATCTTAGATCGCACAACGTGCTACACTCCAAATCAGTGAGGATCTTCTCCTAAGCAATGTCCCAAGTGCAGTTAAGCTTCATGTCATTCCCAGCAACTCCGACTGCTAGCTAAGGAGCAGCACCAAACACAGTAAAGGACAGCACAGGCATCTGTCACGCAGCTCACCTGCTCCCCATTTTGTGGCATATTTCTTTATTCATCTGAGTATCCCCCTTGACTATGTATCATCGCAGGAAACCATAAAAACACTTTTCATAGCTTTTGAAAGTTGGCATAGACATACAAACACATACAGTATAAATCTGCATTAAACAGCTCAAGGATAGGCTGATAATGCTTCCACTCTAACATTGCACTGTGCAGCTGAGGTCAAGACTTTTCCTGCCTTTGCTGATTTTGCTGCGAGCTCCCCAGCTCTCAGGCTTATGTCTTTAGTATTATAAGGAGGTCAAAATACGAAGCGACAGTGTTATAGCAATTTATATCTGTGGCAAGAACTCTAGGGAGTTTAGGGAAGGATGAGACCCTTTCTGCCATTAGGAAAAATCTCCTTTTTGCCTGTTTCACCAGAATTCCTGCATTAGAGACCAGGAGAAGCAAGCTTTGCACACCCCATCCATTCCCAGCAAAACCACTTTAGCCTTCCATGAACGCCGAGGCTCTAAGTGCTTATTTAGCTGCAGAACAACCCCAGCACTCCTTGATGATTGCTGCTGTTTTGTAGTAATGGAAAGCAAGCAGTACAAGCAACCATACTGCAGCCCCCTGCTGCTGTACTCGGTCACAAATTATTCCCATCCTACAATATGTTTTGGTTAAATATGCTGAAGATTTGGATCTGATATTTTTCCCCATATCAGCAAGATCAAAGGCAGAGAGGGAGGGAGGGAGAGAAAGGGAGCGGGCGCGTGAGCACAAGAGCGAGGAAAGCATCACTGCTTCGAACCAGGAACAAAAGAGATAAGTGCACCCATACTAGGGCACAGTGTTGTAGTCACAGAAACCTCACTAATGACTAAAGCATCTGTCTATCAGAGAGCCAGACTGCTACTGCATTTTGCTCCTGGAAGGAAACAAACAGATTCTAAAGTGCCCGTTATAACCTGCAATCAAACAGGAGATTCATCCCCTCCTGAAGCAGAGCAGACAGTGGGCTGGAGCTTGCTGCCACAGGAATCACGGAGAGCAGTGCATGGCGTGCAAATCTGATATGTGCATCAGCAACAAACATCATGGGCAGCCGCTTCAATTATGGCTAAAATTAAAGCAGGTGGTTTCAGATTTCGAGTTTTATCCCCTTTACTCCCATTGCTGTCATCTGCTTAATGAATAACAATTGCTTTCTTTATGCACAACCTCAGCAGAGCTGCACTTCCCAGCATTTGTTTGCCAACCAAGCAGCAGAGCTTTAAAGACGTAACTGCTTTTTTTTTTTTTTTTTTTTTTTTTTTCAGTAAACAAATGCCAGGCTTCTAGGGTCAGGAATGCTGAACAGAAAATTCAGCCTGGACCTCTCAAACCAGAGCAGGGCTTTATCAAATGGTGTTGCTAGGGACTACCGATGGGGAAGCAAGAAATCTGCCTCCTTACATTGCAGTTTACAGGCTAGCATGTAAAAAGCAGCATGAATATTTTGCTCTCAGTGGTGCTGAGCAATTGCTGACTTCTCAGGTAGTGTCTCCAACTGGTTCTCCTGAGCTGGGTTTGGCAGCCCTCATACTGCAGCCCCTTCCTCCCATAGTGGCTGTGCTGAGGTGAGGGAGCCTGTGGAGCGAGATGCAGGCTGGGTCGGGCTGGGGCTGCAGATCTGTAGCCCTGCAAGGATGGCAGCATGGAGCTGCCCTCCGAGAACAACGGGGGCTCCCAGGAGCACAAATCATCGCCGTGCCTGCCTGTGGGATCAGGCAGCTTTTTCCAGGCAGGCAGAGGAGCTCCCTGGGAGGGCTGGTGCAGAAGCAGAGGAGGCTGCACCCCCTCCTGGGTGTTCTGCTCTGCAGAGCTCTACATTCCCCGCAAAATGGGAAACATGTCTCTCGGAGACACGCAGAGAGAAACGGCAAGCCTAGTCTCTGTTTGTCTACGGCAAGCAGCTTTCTGTGGAGGTTTACGTTACCGCAGCAGTCACGACAAGGGCAGCGCTGCCCACTGCAGCTGAAGGGCATCCCAGATGCGTCCATCTCCTTCCACTTGGAGGGACAGCAGGTGTCGTGTTGTACGGTTAGCAGACAACCTCTTTGCTGCGGGTATGCTGCTGTTCAGAAGCAGGACTTCCAGGCTATCGGGGTGGCTTTCGGACCACAGCAGTTCCCAGACCTTGCTCCATTATGCTCCAACACAATTCTACACTGACAAAACCCCACGTATTGTGCAAAAATACCTATCAGCTTCACATGTACGGACAAGAAAGCTTTACTTCAGTACGCAGAGATGCTTATGTGGGCACTGAAACCACAAGAACAAGTCCTTTTATTTTGCAAAAGGAGGGAATTAAAACTGCAACGCAGTAATCACTGATTGTTTTGACATGCTGTAAATGCCTTTGATTGGCAAAAGCACACAGAAGCATTGCAGAGATCTGTATCTCCCCCTGAAATCCCTGGAGTCGCTGCACAGCAGTCAAGCAAAGGCCTATAGTATTTTTGCTGGAAAGTGGTTCAAGTTGCTTATTATTGCCCAACACATGCAAGCAGCTTCATCCTCTGCAGTTAGCTTATTAGCACAGCTCTAAATGGCTGTCTAAATGTCTAAATGTCTAAATACATTATTAAAATAGGGTATTTTGCTTTTCTATACCGTGTCATTTTTATTCACGTGGATTTAATATACTTTTTAATAGCTACTGCTACTGGGAGTTAGCAGTACGGCAGTATCTTTCCTAAACCATTGTTTAAAATACAGCTCTGCAAAAATGTGAAATATTAATTTTTTTCCCCAGAGGATCCTAAAATGGAAAAAAAAATCCAACCTTCTCCAACCTAAAAACGGTGACTCAAATTCTGTAGTACTTAAATTGAACAACAATCCAACTAAAGCTGGTTGGAGACTGCAGAATTTCACTCTCATTTATCAGGACGATGAGATATTTGAAGCAGAGCACAACTCTTTCCCTGATGTACATCATACACTAGAACTCCTGGTGTGGAATGCTGGCATATGCACTTTTTCACCCATTAAAAAAGATAACTCTGTGAAGGGTGAGACTAGAAGCAGAATCCAACTTAATAAGGTGGAATTGCACAGCCACAAAAGTAAAAATTAAAAAAGTCTCTGGGCATGGAAGAGTGCCACCAGCAAAAACAAAAAGCAAAACAAGATTAAAAACAGCAGAGCATACTTTTGAGCACTGCTGAAAATGGCTGAAGGGTATCCTGCAGACAGCCAGAAATGACAATATAAAGACATCAATCCTTTTTTTTCTGTGCATGCTCAGGACCTCATCGAGATAGAAGACAATGAAGGGTTAGTTGGAGTCCAAACAATGCTGGCAGGCAATGTCTCACTAGGAAAGATCAGCAGTCCTGCAGCTGAGTTCAGCCCCTTTACATCCCTAATTAGCAGCATATTTTTTAAGACAGAAAGTTGAAATACACTTTCTGCAGAGCTGCTTTCATCTTCAGTATGAAAATGGGGCCGAAGCTTAGTTCTGCATGACTAGTATCTATATGCATGACTTTGTAGATAACCAGCCTATTCATGTGATTCGAGCTCTCTGTCAGCTTGCACGGCTGGGACAGAAGGATGCCAGAGGAAGGGACTGGGGAGCTGCCTCTGCCACTCGCCTCTGGGCTGCCCTTGGCCACATCACTGCACCTCCTTCACTCTCATTTCACAAATGGGGACGATGGTACAGTTCTTCCTATAAAGCAAATGAAGTCCAGAGATGAAAAGCTAGGTATTACTAATAATAAACACTTTCAGCTTTGTTGGACGAAGATTTCAGGTTATCAAGCTGCAATCCTCCCAGTCAGTGACCGCACACCAAAGCTGGACTGTTGCAAAACTGCTCCATTTTCTCCAAATGAAATGTTCCCCTGCCACTTGCAGTGAAGCAATAGTGCTAGTATTAGGATTTTTTTTTTGTTTTCCAGGCTGTTTCCTAAGGAAAGGATAGGATGTGATCACACTATTTTCAGCCAAACTCTCACCTGCAGTAACTTAGGAACACGTCAGCTCATTTTGCCACATCAGACAAAAGAAGAAAGACCAGAGGTATTAAGTTTCCTCATGTTTTGTGATAAACAAGCTGTCCATCCGAAGATGGACAGACCAGTAGCCCATATGCTGAGAGACAGCTTGCAATGCAAGCTTAACCGCAACACTAGACAACAGGGAATCCACATAAAGGCAAGCCCGAGAAAAATAATCTTCTTAAGTTTCATGGCTCACAAAATTACTTTTTTATTTGTGGATAGGTGGTGAGAGGTTGTTCCTTTTCAACAAATACTGCCAGCTCTGAGGCATTTTGTGTTTACTTCTTTAAGTAAATTATTCCTCGGGTATCAAAATACTGTTTGCAATGTACATCCACCTGAGCAAACCACAGTGAGCCCACTAACGCCAAATTAAAGCACTTTCTGATGACAAAATTTGGTTATCCTACTTTATCATCTCACTGCAAATATTTTTGTCTTGAAATATTAAAAGTGTGCAAGAAATGCACATACCAAAATGTGTTTGGAAGGCATACAGCAAATAAACACTGATTAAACAGTCAAGACATCAACACATGAGAAATTTTAGGGACTGCACATTCACAAACACTGTATTTCTCTCTTGCCACTCTCTTCTTGTAAGTCAAAGGGACACTAAAATGATACCATTTTCCTCCCCTAAGTGCTCAGATGATTCCTGCCACCTGTCATATCAGCTCTGTTAGAAAGAGAGGATGAATGGTACAAGAACACGAAAGACTGATGAATATTTTTGGGCCTTCCACATTTTACACTGGAATTTTACTCTTTCATTGATAGTTTTTGTTTTTAAGGAAAAATGCTGTATTCATGCAATAGAACGTTTTGGCCAGTTGATTTGATCAAAACCTTTTCAGTCAGATGCAGCCTGCCTTGGGCACTGACATTTGGTCAAATGCACACAACCAGTTTTTATACTCAAGGCTCATCTGCTTCACATATCCAAACATCCATTCTTCACTGCTCAAGCTGTTATTAAAAGAAGTGTTGCTGGTTCTTATATTGACACACTTAAAGCCAAAAGGTAAGCAAATTTCTGGAAGACTGCAATCGCCCAGACTTGGCTGGCTTAATTTACCATTTCTCTTCCAATTTAATTACTTCCCTAAAAATCAGTTAAAAAAACTGGAACAACACAAAACTTCCAGGCTGAAGAACACCAAGAGCTGCTCTGCAGGATTTGGACCAGCTTACCACAAAGTACACAAACCCTGTTGACACAATGGCTTGCAGCTAGAATTGTTTTGAGACGTGATTGATGCAGGCTGCAGGTGAGAACCTTCAGTTTACGAAGGGTGGACACAAAGATCCGAGGCGCAGGAGGGAACGACCTGCTTCACTTGCTGCTTCACTTGATCCTGCTAGGGAGGTTCCAGGTTTGACACTTTGGAGGCTGCAACCATTAAGCTGGGCCTTTGGGAACAGAAAAACCTCCTGCTTGTATCCTCTGAGACCTGTTTTGTTAGCCTTACTTGCAGCTAAGGATTATATCAGGGAACCAAAATGCTCCTTACCACTGAACAAGTGCATTCAGACTGTGACTCCTCAGAAACACAAAGGTCTAAATCCAGATTTTGGCGCTATGGGATGAGTAATAATCACCAAATATCATCAGCACCCAGGCCAATTATTTTGTTGTGACGCAAATCACATGTACAACAACACGTGCTCCGTCTAGGGGGAATGAGAAATCATGAAATCTAATTGCAGAGCCAATGAAATAGAGTGACTTGCAATAATTTTTCATTCAAAGTCAGGATTTCCTGTTTACTCCGAGGACAAACTGCAAATTCATACCTGCAGAAGAGCTTGGCATTTGTAGAAAGCCTTGGGTTGCTCTAAACTGAACAACTGTGAATAATTGTTGTCACTACCCCCCAGCCTTAGCCCCATCGCTGGTGCAGCCAACCAATGAAACTAGCAGCCTGTTTTGCTAACTAACAGCAACTTCGGCCTGGGTCGGCTGGGTCACTGAAACAACTGGGCTTTTTTTTTTGAAGAAGAAGAAGAGATTCATGCAGTCACAGTGGTCTTTGTGCAGCAGTCAGGCCCAAACTTGGTGTTTTTACTGGGTTTGCTTTGATTCTGCTGTCATTACGGTGTCAAATACCTTCTCTGCAAAGTCCCTCAGTCTAGGTTAAACTCTCAGGAATTTTAATCTGTCTGCCTAGAGAGGGTTAGGAATGAGCTTTTCCAAGCCAAGTCATACTCCTTCCCACCTGCCTGTTTTTTCTGCTTCCAAAACCTCAGAATGACAGTTTTCATTTAGCCTTCATTTAGATTCAACCAAAAATGTGATGTTGCTTATATTTACTTAGATACTCCCTAGAAAATTAAAAACCTCGTTTATCAAAACGAACATTTTCCTCAAAAAAACAAAACAAAACAAAACAACCCTCAAGCACCAGCCTCCAGGAATGAAACTCTTTGCATTAAAATATTTGAAGCATCCCCATATGTACATATGGACCTAGGAACTTAAATCCTAATTGCTAAGCCAGATTAAAAAAAAATCACTCAAATGTAGTAACAAAAACATGAAAAACAAAAAGATGTATTTTTTTGGAGCTGTAAGTGGCATTAACATCAGAGACAAGTGGGATATATCAGTATGGTAGTGACTAGACTTGTATGGTGGCACGCCCATTACTTTAAAAAATATGCTTATTTAACAATTTCATATCAGAAACCCTAAACATGAGTTTTAAGCATGCAAGTACTCCCTTTGATTTAGATTTTAATCTCTACGTATTAATTATGGGCTTGAATTTTCCTACATGTTTACATACCTGTAGGTTTAAGACTTACTTTGGAACATCCTCTCTATCCAGTAAGTGAACTTGAATTTGTGTATGAGGTGTGTGTCAGTATTTTGTGTTACCTTTAAAAGACTTCTCAGAATATGGTGTTTCCATGACCATGAGTTACCTACAGAAGCCAGTGACTCAGGAGCACTTGTATTACAGAAGTTACACAGTTTACTCCAAAAATCTGCCTTCTTCCAAAAGCCTCTGATTTTCTTTTACGTGCCTTCTCCAAACACCACCAGGGCTTCTGGCCATCACTCTGTCTCATTTCTGTAACTGACTTTGAGGGTCAACCAGAGGATTAATTTTAAAGGAATGGTGAGTTTTAAAGGATACAGGCTGTCAGGGGCAAATTGCATGTGTGGAACAGTAATAGCTGTTTTCCCGCATACATTAATGCTAAATTTTTGAAACACCCTTTACCTCTAAATCGGGAATAGCATCCATACTGAGCAAGGAAGCTTAGCACTTTCCATTGGCAGCTTGGCAAAAAAAAAATCCATGTTTTACATCAGGTTACCATTTTGTTTTATAAAGCAGCTGTAAAGAAACAGTGTATTATTCTGACTCATCTTGCGCAAATAACTAGGAAAAGACAATTACACAGAGAAGAGAGCTTGGTTAATGAGACACTTATCTGGAGCCAGGGAGGACATTAGGGAACACTAAACACACAGATTTATCCTGGGATCCAGGTACTGTGTTTACATACACCTCATACAGATCAATGAAATCCGGTCACAAGGCTTCCAGGCCGGTATTCAACATTTTCATTTTAGGTATCACTTGCTTTTACTTTTTAAAGCATTGGTGGTGGCACGTGACATGTCCAAACCATCTTTCACAGCCAAAGAGTTTTAGCTCACGCTGCTCATGCTTTTAATCCTGAAGATCCCCAGCTCAATCTCACAGGCACCGCGCATGATGGCAGCCCTTTTCAATAAAATCTGTCATGCAGACAGCAAACTTTTGGCTGTAGAGATGAGTCTGACACCCCTGTTACTACACCAGGTCAAGTGTATTGCTGACTTTTGACAAAGAAGTAAACTAACATCTTCATCTACCAGCAAATGTTTCAAAAAAGTAGAAGCTTCTTGTTAAAAAATTGCTCCCCTTGTTCCCACATCTACTGAAGAAGCTGGCGTTCTTCTTAACATATTGCCACTAAAATCTTTATTATTATGGGCTTCTAAAAGCTTAACAGCTAGGAGCTGATCCTGGAAGCGTAGCTGGGCACGCAGTTGGCACCATAAACAAAGTCTTTGCCTTTGTGTGATCAGACCCCATCCAGCACAATAGCACAGCCATTATACACACAGGTGAATCCACTCGTTCGTAAGGCAGGAGACGGCACAAAGCATCTTGCAGAAGACAAGGAGAAAGCACTCACAGCGTTTTAATGCTGAAGAGCCCTGTCTGACAACTGCGTCCTCTCTAATCTGCGTTCATCTTTTAACATGGAATCCTTGCCATTTTACCAGAAGCACCAATTCAAAAAAACCTGCTCAGAAAACTGACCTGCTCCCTTAACAGCAATGAAAAGCTCCGAAGCAGCGTCTCTCAAACACAGAGAACACAAAATATTAACAGACGGGACAGGCTTATTACGGCTGATAAATCATCGCAAACATGAAAATTCTAGCCACGAGGCTTAATAACTTTATGCTACCTTCTTCTAAAGGCTGTGATACAAATACTGGCTGTGACAAAGAGAAATAAAGTTTGCAGAAGAGGAAGATTTTGAAAAATAACTCCTGATAAAAAGCAGCAAAAGGGAGTACCTGAAAACGTGAACATGTGTGAGTCACCTGATCCAGACACCATACGAAAAGAATTATCTGTTGAATTTGCTGCACCGCTAATATCTTTCAAAAGCCCTGGTATTTGGAGAGGCACTGCAGTATGGAATGTCATCTTTTATTTTTTAACTCTTTTAAGATGAACGCCTGCCTTCTCCCTCAGGCTATGGTCCTACTTTGTGTTTCTACAGGCAGGGCACCACATATGTAAGCGGTTTTACTGAAATCAAGGAATCTTTATGCAGCTGAGCTTGTTCGCTTGCTCTGGGACACGGTCTTTAGAGAGCAAACTGATGGGAAAGGCATCATCTTCCTTCTGCTCTGCTGCAACAGACAGGGCAGTAAGCCTCCAGCCCTGCAGCTGGATCTGCTCGGGCACAAACAACTCGGGATGCCCAGCAGGAGCCTGCTGATGGGTACGGGGACACAGTGCTACCGGTACGGTGCTAACATCCCAGCGACCTCCATCTCGCAAACACTTCCACAAGAATGGAATAACCCTGAATGAGCACTCCTCACTGCATCCCAGATAACTGCTTCAATAAATCCTTGCAGAAATACAAATGTATGTTGGCTCAGATGGCAAGAAGGATATCTGGGCTGAAACCCAACGAGCAAGTGATTAGTTTAAGCAAACGATGACAAAAGACACCACCACAGCATGGCACAGTGCCTGGCATGTGACACCTTGCTTGGGTTGTATTCCTTGTCCAGATCTGCCTCACCTAATGCCTGCCGTGCTCTGGAAGAGGCATCGCAGGACAACACGCTGGGAGCCTCTGCAAGCACTGAGACCAAGGTACTCTCCCGTGCTCCTGCGTGTGTGTGGATAAACATGCAGTCACTCCGCTGAGACCAGCAACGGCAGAACGGATATGACAAATGACTCACAGAGCCCTAGGTCTGTGAGAAATACGAGCTGCAAGTAACCCAAAATTTAGTTTGCAAAAGGAAAAAGCTAACACATCTGGGAAAAAAGGATTGGCAACGTAAGAGAGAGAAAGCTGGAAGCAGCAATACTACAGGAAGCCAACGGTGGACCACAAGGTGCACTCCAACAGCCAACGTGCTGCAAAGGTCGAGGCAATATGCAGAAATCCCCACATGCAAACACACATCCTGCCCGGGAGCTGGCAGACAGCCCTCACGTGGTGCGACCGCACCCAGGAAAACCGCTCGGCCCCATGCAGGACCGCCGCGAGGGCTGCTCACCAGTTGCAGGAAGCTCATGAAAACGCACACACGTTTACGTCAACCAATCATCGGGGCTGGAGGGCTTGATTTACATACAGTGATTAATAATAAATGGTCTCCCAAGGAAGAAAGGCCACGCATGGGCTGTGTCGCCTCTGCTGGGAGGTGCAAAGCCCACCCCTCTGCGCCTGCTGGTTGGGGACCCCTCATGCGTTGCCCTCGGGTGGCCTCTGCACCAACAGTGGGACCCAAAGGCAGAAACCTCGAGAAGGGGCACAGAGCTCTGCCTTCTGGCACCATCTTATGCTGCTCTGTCAGGATGGCGAACCTGTGACACACACTAATTTAAATGCCACTTGATCAGGGCTTTCTTCCTTTCCTCCCCACGGAAGACACTGATATGTGCCATAGGAAAGACAAACCTAAGTGCCCAGCGGCAAAAGTTTTCCCAAAGGATAGGTGGAGGAGGAGCTGAAGAACTGCCTCCTGGTTACCGAACAATAGGTTAGGGACTTGGGCCACAGCCAGGGGCTGAAACCTGGATTCCTGATTTGTCTGTTTTTCTCGGGCTGAGGAGACACCAGCTGAGGAAGCCACCCTGTCCTCCAGAATACAGACGGGGTTGGCTCACAGCATCCCTTTCATGGAGGCTTGAACACTGTACTATGTAAGATTCACAGTGCAGAGAGAAAATGGCAAAAAAGAGCTGCCTGAATCCAACGAGTTTCTATGCAGAATACATCAGGGGAAGGACCGTAACCCCACAATTGTTCTTTGCAACCATAGCATTTGCTCCTCCACTTGCACTTTCCTGCTTCTCCCACCTAGACTGCATCTCCAGTCTATATGCTACGTATCTCTGTAAGGTCACTCCCTAAATTATTATCAAGTTTCAATATATACTTTATTTATACATTTTATAATCCAACTGGATATGGATTGATTCCCAGAAATGGTTTGCATTACTGTGCAATTGTGTCTTGAGCTCTCCCAGACTTAGAGTTTCTTCTACTCACTGCCTCTGCGTGGGTTTACTTCCGCTACACGTGGCTTCACAGGTAGGTGCTTTCCAAGCCTGACAAGTACAAAATTATTGACTCCTAAGACTTACACGCTGTTTTCTAGCTGACATCAGTGACAGCAGTGATCCTGCAAGGTCCCTACACAGTCTGGAATCTTTTCCCTCCTCCCTAGCCCTACTTACTCTGCTGGATGTAGGATGCTTTGTTAACCGATCGTCTTAAAGAAATTCTTTGGCGTATGACATTCCTTGCTCTGTTTTTCCTCTTTTGTTACATGATGCCTTCTATTCAAACAGCCAAACTAGAGCTGGCAAACGGCCTCTCTAGGTTTTTTACACTTTGCTGCAAGGCAAAATAAACAGTTGTTTCCAGTTTGCATTTTCAGGGCTACAGATGTATGCTAATTATCCTTTCAGTCTGCTGATGGAAAACTGAAAGAGATTTAAACATACTTTTCTAAGGCAGATACCAAACTCTCTGGACACCTGTCCCTTCTAACTTTGGGCTTTGTGCTACTCAGAGCACAGTACAATCTTTCCTCCTTTTATATTGACTCTAAAGGCACTTTCAGGCTTCAGCAGGGGTTTACAAAAGGCCAGGAGATGTGGACTAAACCTCGCTGAAATTCAAGAACTTTATGTGTCTTTTCAGAGCAGCAGTGATGTGGAAGGTACTATTTGGATTGACCTGGGACCATTTGAAGGATGGGGAACTTCAGGGCAACAGGAACAATATCATAACATGGGCAGTTCATTCTTTTGTTATGATGCTGTAGTATTTAATCAACTATCTTACCTTCCTTTTGTTTTCTGGAACAATAAAATAAAATGAAATAAAGTGAAATTGCCCGGTCTTATATACTCTTTAGGTAAAAAAATATACTATCAAGACTCTCTTGTCAAACAGTCCAAGCAGAAGAATGAAGAACTGGAAATGAAACTGCCATTTATTTCCAATTTCTGTATCAGGTTTAGAATTGGCTGTTACACAAAAGAACGAAACAATCTCAGAAGTGCAAAGCCAGTAATGCAGGGACCTTCCCCTGAGGAGGAAGCAAGGATCCATTTCCTTCTTTAAGTTTTAAAAGCTTTACTTCATGATACTCACTTGTCTGCCAAATATTTTTTGGAATCTGTTAAATAACTGTTTATTCTAGTTGTTCCTACTGTGCTTCAGCCAAACTACCGGGCCCTTCTCTGCTGATGCTGCCTCTACTGGAGTCCAGAGTCAAGTGGTGTGCTGCCACAGCAACGTGTTACTCCTATGTTTTAAGCATCCCTCGTGAACATCCTGGTGTGTCCACATACGCACAGAACAGCTACGTGCAGGCACACACGTACACGGATACCCGTGGTATCTAGAGGTACGAGACACAGATGACACAGGGGCAGACCTGAAAAGCACGAAGGTATCTAAAGATAGAGCAAAGCACTGACATTCAGCTAACTCCTGACACCTTTAGAAAGCTGGCTCCACATCCTCTTCCTGCCTGCTCCACACAGGCTACTTTCCAGTGTTTGTTGCTATATTTATCACTTGAATTACAGTATTACTGAGAGGCCTCAGGCAGACTCCTTCTCCTTATGCCTCTCAAGCATACAGTGGGGAAGGTCTTTACTGCTCAAAGAACACCATTGCAAACAGTTAAAATGTGAAAGATCTCTACATTGTCATCACTTTTCCAGCATTATCAGGAAATCATTTCATCTATCCTCAAATGACAATTGCATATACTTACTGACAGCAATCACTTGCTTGTAACATTTTTATTACCCTACATGTAGGAAAACTATCCTCAATTCAATATTAGGATGGAGAAATCAGAAAATGAAGAGTTAAGACTGAAAATTCAGCCTTTGTTTTGCTGCCTCTGCTTCACTCCAGCTGGGTCTCCTAACAGGTTCTTTAACACAATAACAAACAGAAGAGATCTGTCAATTAATACATGTAATGGAAACTAACAGTAAGAACATGCAGATTGACTTGACAGGCTACAGATTTGACTGAAAGGGGCACCTTCCCTTCAGACACAGCGTGCATCTATCCAGTGATTTCCATGAGGTTACTTGATGAGATCTATTCGGTAGCTTTGGAATGGCAAGGGAAAACATCTAACACAAAGCCTGCACGGAGCGGGTAGGAAAATCTTTACGTGCTTACTGCCTCAAAACTACTGAGTCAACTGCCTTCCTTCTGGGCTAGCTTCATTTGGGCTTGTAAAACATGATGCTGCCGGAGAAAATATATTCCTCTATTGTCATTTACACAAAAAGACCAGACTTGCACATTTGGGGACAGTTATTTAAACTAATTAAAAAAGAGAGATTTAAAGAACTGATTTTAAAGAAGTTTCCCCAAATATTCCTGTCCGTGGTAACATCAAACATAGAACACCTTGGCCCCAAAATGGTCCGTTTGCCAAGCAAGAGCAACTGGAAAGGTTTTAGTATAAGTTATGATTCAATTTTATGTATAAAAACTCCTCCATTTTAAGCTACAAACCTCAGATGAAATCTGTTTTCAAGTCACACTTACAGCAGAACACAAGAGCATGGATAAAGAACATCAGCTGCTGAGGTTCCTCACCTTCCAAACAATAGGAGAATTCACACTTCGCTCCTTGTTATTTTTGTTTTAGGAAATGAAGGAAACAGTACTCAATGAGCTGGTGAAGTCACTGAAAAGGCACTCACACCTTCTCTAAATATGACCAGATATTTGCAAATAAAAGTTTAAGCTCAAGTTATCTAAGCAACATGTTTCAACATGATGCAGAAGGCTTAGAAAGCAAAAAGTAATTCCATAAAGAACTCCCAGCCTTAAATGTCTCTTTTCAGATGCACCTCCACAGAATTCATGGGAGTGCTGCGTGAAGCAGCCAACAACCTCAGAATTAGTTCCTTGGTTATGACAGACCTTTGCAGTGATCAGCACATCATGTCTCATCTCAGAGACCTGCCTGAAAAATTGCTTGCAGATCTCTAAGGAGTGATGTATGAGTGAGGTACATAATTAAAGAGGGAGAGAGCAGGAAGAAGCTCAGAATTGGTAAAGGAGAAGTCACAGGAGACTCATATTTAGTAACACAGCAAAAGTGATGTCATAAAACAGAGCAACCAAAAGGGGAAAAAGGAGAAAAGCACATGGTGAAGGACTGGACAGGTCCCAAATGGCCACGGAGAAAAACTCAAAAGATTGCAGACTGGGTTTTGGCAGAAAAACACAGAGAAAGATCTGTTGTCTATTTCTGATGGACCCTTTGAAGTTTTCTGGATCTAATCTGATTTTTGTCTGTCATTCTTTGCCAAAAAAGATAAACCCTGCCAGGGAAAACCTACCTTCCCTTATCCTTATACTAATAAGAAAACAAATGGTCTGTTTTAAATATCAAACACTTAAAATGTAGAGTAGAGTCTTTCTTCTATGATGTGTTTGAGAGTTTAATATTTCCAATCTGCCGTACTTGCAATTACAACTGACCAAAGTTGTTCCTGGTTCTCAGAGCACGGGCCTTGGTCCTACGCTGAGAGCTTCACCACAATCAACCCACAAAGCTTCACCCACCTCATTGACCTGGAGAACAAAGGTTTATTTACTAAAATGCCTGTGTGTAAGTGTCTAAAATACATTTTTACAAATTTTCTACTGATACTAGAAGTCTTCTGGAATTCTGTCACTCTGTAGCAATAATTACTTTTAATATTCTTTAATACTGCACTGAACTGTAACACTATAGTATTATTAGCCTTATCTTTTTATGCTTTAGTCTACCAAAGTCTGTAAGCATGAGCTTAGTTTTAAGCCCTTCCCTTGGATTACTTTAGCTCTTATTTTAAGGTACCTAACTTTCACGTCTTGCTGTAGGGGGGTGGCACAGTCAAACAATACTGAAGACTCACTCAGCTAAAACTTATCATGCAATCATCCTTACATTTATGATGCTGAGCCTGCTGCAGACATTAGCTCCCGTTAAAATGGCAGCATTTACTATGTATCACTACAAGCAATAAACTCAAAATTTCAAACCCATTTAAAACTCCAATATATTAAAGTGCCTCAAATGCCACTCTGTCATCGCTACCGGCAGATGCTTTATAATAGCGATGTTCACACACAGGGATTGTCAGGTACATAGCAAATCTGCAGTTCAGGTAGGTGTTACTTCAAAGTAGAAATAAGGGCACTGGACAAGAGGAACACAAGAGCAGGAGTCCGGAAAACAGGAAATTTATATTCACAAGGCAGTAAATGCACCTTCAAAGTAGCTGGTGTGACCTGTCTGTCCCTTTAAAGGATGTGTTCTCCTCCCAGCAAATGCTCTACCGGGCTTTAGACATCCATGTGTTTTCCATTAAAATACACTGCTTTACCTGTTCAGATCTGTTTTGTATTGTCCCAAATCAACTTAAACATCCCCACACTAACTATTTGAGTTTACCCAAACCTAGTTTTGTCTCCCCGTCTGCATGATCGTAGATTTCTGTTCAACGATGGCATCAACCATTTACCTGGGCATACTCTTATTTTATTGAGGTCATTCCAGATTTTTTCGTCCTCTCTCTACAGTTGCATTAACAGCTTCCTTCCTATTTTTAAATCAGTAGCTAATTTCAGCAACTAAGTGCTTATTGTTTTTTCAGGGTCGCTCATAAAACAAACGCCATTATTGATCCTTTTGAATCCACCACCAGTCTTCCCCTTTTATCTCATCTGAGTGACCATTCAAGGGGCAGTTTCTCAATAAACCAGGACATCTATCCTAGATTAGCTGGGTATCTGAAGAAAGGGATCTTTCTGTCCATGTGTGCCAATACAACTCCTATCGCAGTAGTAGCCAAGCAACTCCTAAGTGTTAGTGCTTTTGTTTCCACAACACCTTTTTAAAGGGAAAAGTGCTGTTACCTGTCCTTTAAAAACAGGGCACTAAGACACAGAGGGACTTAGTGCTTCAAAGGCAAAGACCATTCACGAGATGTACAATGAATTGGATCTTTTTTTTCCTATACCTTTACCATAGCAGCCTTCCTTCTATTTCTGCATGCATTCTGGATACACAATTGCTTATCCGTTGGACTAGAGCAACTGATGACCTGGCCAGTTGGCATTTATTCCACATTTTTGATCAGTTGCACATAAAAAAAACCCAACTTGTTAAAGTAAACTGCTGCCAGTATTTCATCTGTTCTTACTATTAAGCTCCAATTCTTGGGGCCTAAACTCTAAACCTACTCGCTGTCCTCCAGTTAAGCTAAAGGAAATTTTGGCTTTGCCCCAGAAAACACAATACCAAAATGCAAAGCAGCCCTCCCAGGTGGTGAGACCCAAGTGACATCTTTCATGTACCAAGTATCTAAAAGCATCTTTTGAAGACAGTGCATTTATTCACCAATTCTACTTTATCACGGTATGTAAAGATAACATTTACTGGCAATTACCATTTTGGCTAAGTGTGGCAAATTCGATCCTTTTCAAATTAATGCAAGACTGACTCATAAAGAAACCTGAAATGCAGTTTGACTGCCATAACGCACCATCAATTATTAGATAAAATTTTTCACCGGTCCCTCTGTGTATCAATCATTGCTATCTGGCCACTTCCTTTAAGGTTTCTCTCTCTTCTCCCACAGTGATGAAAACCAGCCTGGTTCTTAATGATCATTAGACCAACCCAACTCCAGAGAGAAGCTAATGGACTAGGACTAGAGACTGATCTAGGACAGATCCTCTGCTGGATATAGGTGCAGTGTTGTGCCGCGTTGGCCAGCTGGGCCCACGAGCATTGTACCTACTGAAAGACAAGAGTAACTGAGGCAGATCTGCACAGGCAGCTGTGCTGCTTCTGGGATCTGAGCGAGGTTTTCTGTATGACAGTACCCGCGCACACGGAAACATGCGGTTGAATCAGAGCCAAGCCAGTAATGCTTGTGCACTTCATTACAGGGTAGGCAGTCCTGCCCAGCTTTAACACTTCTCAGCTTTATTAAACACAGTTTAAGAAGCCTGTCCCTGCACAGCAAATTCCTGCCAAAGGTCCCAGACATGCAAAGCGCCATGTGGTAGGACAATAACGTTGCTATTTAAATGTATTGTTAGTTGTATTATTAAGCTAGTATATTAGCATGAAACATGTCAACTCTCACATGAGGATACAAAGACCAAACGTGCTAATTGCATAATGAATGAAGAAGTAGGTAGCTAACACTCAAGGATTTGGAAACAAGCTAATCCCCTGGATAAAAGGCATTCAATTAATCAGAATATCAGACTTGACTCAACTCAAATAATTCTTTTCTCCTCATAGGTATATCATAATGTTTTCTGGGAAACAAAATCAGTGTCCTCACCAGGTTTGTCCTTCACTTAAGGAAGTGTGCATCAGGCAAAACCTGGCAACAAAGACAAGGTGAAGTCCTAGTAAAGACGGTATGAAGAGTATTTCTCACAAGTAAGGCAGCTCCAGGCAGACACCAGCCTGATCTAACACGAAGTTGTATGTAACTGCTTCACATGCTGCAGGAGCACATTGGAATTGTACCTGTTGACGTTCAGGTGAACTAAAACCCGGCACCAATACCCCCCCAGCCTGCCTGCTCGATTCCTGCCTGATGGTTGACTCTGGGCTCTCAACAGTTTCTACCTTGGCTTGCTAAATCATGTTAAAACTAGTGACTGCTTTGTCTTCACTTGAACTTTACATCCTGTTAGTCTGCACAAAGGAAGTAAGTTCTGTTAATAGCACACCTATTTTTCCCTAATGAAGATGTACTCTCTTGGAGATTATTGTCATTCACATACCTATTCAGACACCTAGTCAAAGGCTATGACCAGCTGCATAGCATACAGTGAGTGAATTTTTTTAAAAGGAAAAAAAAAGTCTTTAAAACAAAAGGGCCTGTTATGCTTCTAGGTAAACAAACAGGAGTTTTTCAGAGGCTCAAAAAGGAAAGAGATTATCATGCTTCCATGTGGTTGTGGTCTCAACTGTTCCCATTAAAATTTTCACAGTAAATTAAACCATAACAGAGGTAAGAAAGAAGTCAATTTCCAGTGGATCATGATATTCTGCTGACATAAATTGCCATTTTTAGGTAGTATATCCAGCAACCCGGATAATGATAGAATAACAAAACCACAACCCAGTGTTGATTAAGTTTGTCTTTTTGCATGCTAATTTTAGTCTGCTCTGCCAAAATAATTGAATTCATCACCTTATTTACATGCTTCTAGATATTTAGCACCCTCTCACTATTTCTTTACCAACCTTTGCTTAAGCCTGTGGTGTTGGCCTTCACTCCTTGTAGAGTATCTGCTGTTCAACACCACTGCTGGTGCTTCCTCAGCTACGCTCAGAGAGCCTTTCCATTCGCTGCCCACCACTTACACTCATCTTCTCCCAGGGCTCTCTCCTGAAGGGTAATGCTAGATGTCTATCTTGATCCTGCCCTTCTCTGTTTTCGTACACATTGCACACAACACTCCATTACCTTCATGCTCTTACAGGTTAGAAACACCAGCAACTTTCCTTGACTAGGAAATGAAGGCATCACGTGCCATGGAATTGTCCCACAAAGGTTGGAGAAGACAACAAATAGACTCCCACTGTTTGATGCCTGCTAATGAGTTCACACAACGCATGTTACGCAATGAGTTTACACAATAGTGACCAAAAAGGAGGGAAGGGACAGGCCCTGTAAGCGTGCCATGGTACCAGACCCCCCTGGAGAAAGCTCTGCTCCGCATTATTAAGGCTGCATCAAATGCGGATGTTTAAATACAATGGGGTGCTTATGTGACTGCCAAATGCCCGCGATGCTCTTCCACCTCAGTTACATCACAGCGGCGTAAAATAAAAGATGACAAAGGGCTACGAGACAAACTCAGCGAGGTGCGAGACAGCACCACGCCAGTGGCAGAGCTGGCGGCCCAGCGCCCAAACCCCTGCGTGCGGCGGGGCAGCCAGGGGGGGCCGCAGGGTGCAACGCCCACCGTGGGCACACCAGGCCGCCCGCCTCACCCACCTGCCCGCAGCAGGCCGTGCCTCCCGAGCCCACCGGCACCCCACAGGGCACCGCCACCCTGGCTGCAGGCCTCGGCCTCTTCCCCTCGCGTGTCCCCAGGACCCCAACCCAGGCCGGGCCCGAGGCCTCGTCCCCGTCCCCGGACAAGGCCGGAGCCGGGCCCGGGGCGGCGGCGGGGGCCCCCCAGCCCCACAGGGGATCCGGGGGGCCGGGGCGAGGGAGGGCGTATAATAAACAGCATCGCTGTCACGCAGGCAGGGCTGCCGGCTCCCAAAGCCTCCTCCCCGCGATAACAATCCAGGTACAGCCCGCGCTCGCCCCCCTCCCTCCCTCCTTCCCTCTCTCTCTCCCTCCTCCTCCTCCTCCCTCCTCCTCCTCCTCCTCCTCCTCCCGGGGGGCCGGGGGAGAAATCTGCAGATCAAAGAAAAGATGCACAATAATAGCGGGGTGGGCTCGCACCGCGGCCCCCCGCCCGGCGGGGGCCGGGGCCGGGGCCTCCGGCGGAGCCTCGCCGCGGCCCGGCCGCTGCCAGCCCCGCGGGAGGGCGAGGGGGGCGGCGGCTGCAGGCCGGGGGGGGACCGGGGGGGTCGGTGCCGGGCTCCCCCGCCGCGGTACTCACCCGGGCCGGCCAGTGCGGGTACCCCTTCATTTTGGCGAACACCAGGTCTCCAGCCTTGTATTCTCGGGGCCGCGGACGAGCCATCGGGAGCCGCCACCCGACCCCCTGATAGTGGGGGCACCTCCCGCGCGTGCCCCCCCCCCTCCCTCCCTCCCTCCCTCCCGCACCCCCGCCCCGCACACGCCGCCCGGGGGCAGCCGGGCGAAGCCCCCGCGGGGTGCGATGCGCCCGGGCACGGGGCCGGGCCGCGGGCAATCCCCGATCCCTCTCCTCCTCCTCCACCTCCTCCTCCTCCTCCTCCGGCGGCGGCGGCGGGAGGAGATGGGGTGTGTGTGTGTGTGTGTGTGTGTGTGAGTGTGTGTGAGTGTGAGCGTGAGTGTGTACGCGGGGGAGGAGGGGGAGGCCTTGGACACAACCCCAGCAGCCCCCGCTAGCAGGGAGCCGGCTGGCGGCGGGGCTCCTGGCCGGGCGGGGGCGGCCGGGGAGCCCTCACCCCGCGGCGGCGCTGCCCGCGGCCCCCCCGTGCGGAGCCGCCTTACGCCGCCCGCTCCATCCCCGCCGCAGCCGCCGCGGCCCCGGGAAGATGGAGCCGTCTCCTCCGAATTACTCCTCGGGCAGCGACCGAAAACAGGATCTTCTTATCCCCTCCCGCCTCCCCCCCGCGCTTTCCCTTCCTGTTATTTTCTAGGTACACAGATCGGTTTCTATGAAAAGAGGAGAGCAGAGAGCGGCTCCCGTCCTTCCCGGCCCTTCCTTCCCCAGCTGAAGCGTGACATGGTTCTTTATGCGCGCCTGACATGGAGGCCGGGCGAAGAGGAGACGCCGGCTGCGCCCTGCGGCTTTTTGCAGACGGGCCCCGCGTTCCCTCCGGCCTGGGGGGGCCCGGCACCAAGGCCCAGACCCAGCCTGGGTCGGATCTTGGGGTGCCCCGGCCCCCCAAGCACTCCCCGCCAACAGGCCACCGCTGCACCCACTGCCACAGGACCCCAGGGCTCACCCCGGCCCTTTCATGAGGCAAAATGCCCACCTCAGCAGGCCCCAGAGCAAAGGCCTTGGGTCCAGGGCATGCTGCTGGGTCTTCCCGATTTCTGTACCCACACTCTCTCCACCACCAGCCCCTCCATGTCCATCAGCACCCTAAAACACATACAAAAACAAACAAACAAACAAACAAAACAAAACAAAACAAAAAAAGTTCACAGCACCAGCAAGATCTGGACTTGGAATCTCCTTAAATTCACAACACGGACTTGCCTGTAGAGGATGTCAGGGGCTTGACTCTTGCCAGACGATGCCAATTCTTAAAAGCCTGTACCTCTGTGGAAGGAAACCATTAAGAACTCACAATTCCCAAACCCAGATACTGCTATTTTACCATAATGTTACCAGTTAAGTTGTAATGTTCATAAATCAATTGTTATTGACATTTATTGTACTGAAGTATTGTCTAGAGGAGTGAAAGATGAAAGCATCTGCAACCTGGGTCATAAGCAGAAAAGTTAGGAAAGGTTTTTCCATAGGTTTGGCTGAGCCTGTAGCATGGAAGATGCCAGCTATCCCCTTTGGATTTAGGGAGACGGCTCTGTCTGGGTGCTTATCCACATCCCAAGGAAAGCACCTGGCAGCAGGTGGATGGAGGAGGAAGGTGTGCCTGAAAGCCGCAGGGTCACATCTAGGGAAGGAAGTGAGTGGGCCACAACAAGCACTGCCAGCCAGTAGAGTTGGTAATGCAGAGAAAGAAGACAAGCAAATGCCTCTTCTAGCACCTGGTTTGGGGTTGGAACAGGACCAAGAAGACTCAGTTTATGGTGTCCCCAGGCATGGCTGTGGTACCCAAACTCTGCTGTTGGCAGTGCATGAGTAAATAAAGTTTGTCACTTCGGGTCATAAAACAGGGTATGGGCTTCTCTGCTGGGGGAAGCATTGCTCTAAAATCATTAACTCAGGTATCAGTAGCAGACTAACAATGGAAAAACAAATATCCAAGAAGCTGAATAAACACTCAGGTGATTAGGCTGCACTCTGCTCAGTGCAGTTATCTGTGCCTGAACTACCCAGATCAGTGACAGGGTTGCCAGAGCAGCCACCTTCAGTAGAGACATGTGGCCAAACAATTCACTTTCACTTTCACATCAGATAGGATTTCGCATCCTTTTAAATTCATACCTCATTTCAGTTTAATGTCCCTTCAGAACAAATATAATACAAAATATCTGAGTACAGGAGTTGTGGACTCTGATCTGAGTTTGTCTGGAGTAATTCTGTGTGTTGCATCTTACCTCTCATACTTGTGTTATCTTCCCAAACCACCTTTATCTCCAGGATACTTACTAGAGAGATGGATCTGATTTATTTTTCCTATTTACATTATTTGCTTTTCATTTACTGGTATTAATAGCTCTTTCTAGTAATTTATTTAATGATCTTAAGTCAGAAAGGAACAGGAAGTATGCCTATTTCTTCCAATGTATTGCAAATGTCAGAATAGCAAAATTCAAAGTGACTAGATACTGAACTGAAACATCTCATCAAAATGTTCATTTTTTAAAATTCTGCCTGTCTCAGCATTGGTGCCTGCAGAGGATGCAGTGAATGAATAATATTTCTAGTCTGCAGTGAAGGTAATCATATAGTAGAGCTCTAAAGAAAACTCATCCCATGAACATGTGAGGTTGCAGCTCTCTTTTTCTCTTGTGTACAGGCTGCAGTGGGTAAAAGAGTTGCCAAGGTAGGAACTCTGCTCAGCTTTGGCCAGTAGAAAATTCTTAAATACACTTTGCAAATAGTCCCACCATCAAGCTGTGGTTAAGCTGCAGGGAAAGGATGGACAAGCAACAAGTTTCCCTGCTGATAAATTAAAAAGGAAAGTAAATGCTCCACACATTAACAACACAGAAAACTACCTCAGCACAAACAACAAAGGAAATTCTTAGTGTGAGTGCATAACCCCATCAGCCACTCATTACAGCAGACAAAAGCTGAGACCTTCTGCACAGGGACAGTTCTGCTGTGCCACCTGTACACTGTTCCTCTCCTGTTATGAATGATAACAGGGTATCTACCTCTTCTGCACAAAAGTGGGAAAGAGGGTTTCTTCCAAACGCTTCAAGAGCAGTTGCAGATCATAAATGTGAGTGGAGGGATGCTGGAGCTTGCTAATACATATAGGCTACATATTTAGAAGCCAGGTCCTAAACCTACAGAAGCAAGAGCTGGGCCTCCTTTAGGCCCAGAAAAAGGAGCAGCAGGTCACAGAGGCAACAACACCGTCCTCACTGGGCAAGGTAGACCTGCAGCCCAGATGGCTCTCTCTTTCCACCAAAGCTCCCCAGAGCGATGCAACCAAGTTTCCTCTCACTTCTCACCCTGTCAGACACGTGTTTCTTGAGCAGGGTGGTATATAAAAGTACGAGCAGGGGAAGAGGAGGAAGGCTGAGGCCCAACAGGACCTGGGAAAGAGGTGGCAGGGCCAGGAGTGTGGTAAGTCATGAAACTGCGAGTCCCCCAGGACAGATGGTGTCTGAGGTACCTATCTTGAAGCTACCACCACACTGCTGAATTTTGCTTTCCCAGTAATTCCCAGAAAAAGTATTCTTGAGTATCCTATTGAGAAACTTGAAGCCAGTCCTGTTTATTTCCCCCTGTTCATATGAGGAAAATAGCCACATACCTGGCTGAAAATTTTCACAGAGAAAGAATACCACCAATTCAACAGAGTGGTCGAATCCATCAGTCAATCCTTAAGAAAAGCGTATGTGGACAAAAAAGGTCTAATTCCAAATGCAACTTCTGAAGTCATGAATACAGATTTAAACACATAAATTTTGCAAGAAATATTCCATGATCATACACTTGTTGGACATTTGTATGCTATCCTGTCTATGGACCTTATTCATGTTGCTATCTTATGCTGGCCATTTTGTGACATGCTGCCTATATTGTGTATTATGTTATATATGTGTGATATATTATTATTTAAATTATTATTTGTACACATTATAACGTAATTATAATATATAAATTTAACAATGATAATATTTTATATTATTATTTATATTGTTATTTATATTATTTGTATTTGCCTCTGAAGTTCTGTCCCTGGCCAGCCTATAACTTTTTTTTTCCCCACCCAAATCCCTTCTAATATCAGGCTATAAATGCTCTGTAGCGTGGCCATTTGTATGATCAACTTTACTGTAAGATATCGAAAAAAAACATTTCTTTTGAATATTTCTTTTTGACCTGTCTATCTATAGTTGATATCATTTTCTTTCCTTCTGCATTTCCTTTTCTTGTATGTTAAAATGTGTCAGTGATGATTATAATGATTAGTATTTTGCTTATGTACATAGTAAGCTAGTGCTTATTTTATTTTAATATTTTAATAGGAAATCGTTCTGAGTCACAACTAAGCCATTCCTCCGTGCAACACATCTGAGAGCACTGTCTGCAGTCACAGAACTACTTGAGGTCAGCGGAAAGATGCCATAATCTTACATGTCCATCCCAACATGCACAGAAAGGTACTTACCATGCTCATTAGGATATTCTTAATTACTGGAGATAAGAAGCTCACCAGAGGATCTCAAACCTTCTCTGTAATAAGCTTAGAAGGGAGAAGGGTATGTATCTTATCTGGAGCTGGTTATATATATCCAGTTTCCTGAATCTTCTTATGTTATACACTGAAGCAATCTCCTAATCATATTAAATTAGACAATCTTCAAGGTGATTGCTTTACATGCTGCAGAGGTGTGAATGCATATCCTAGAGGCAAAAAAGATTGGAGTACTTCAGTTAAAATTAACTTCTTGTGTGGTTGGGAGCCTTCCATTATTACCTGGAAATGTTTGTACAGGTTGGAAATGTTAGTAGCAAGTATGCATTGCTGATGCTCCTTGTGCTCTATAGGTGTCTCAAATGAAGCTACAGCAAACAAAAGACGCCTACAGTGAATGCTGCTTAACAATTTCCAATTCAAACCTTTGCTTTTAGTTACTTACATATTTTTCAGAATTTAACCATATGATATTGAAATTTTCCATGATGATTGTGTGGTTAAAAATTAAATCTCTTCTGACAATGACGATAGAAGAAATAACTGTAAGAATACCAAATTGCCAGGTACCTTTTGCTGTTCTATAAGTACCCATAGAAACGTAGCCAAGTTGCAAGACTCTGAAAAGCATTCATATGCACACAATAGAGGTTGATAAACAACTCTCAGATGTTCTGTCTGAACTAAACATGCTCTAGGCTATGGTGAATGTGATTCAGCTCATGAGTGGAGATGACTGCGGAAGCAATGCTCATGAGAGGAAAAAAATTGCTGTTTCTCTACTAGTACCCACATAGTGTACCAGAGTGGCATGACCAGCTATCAATGCAGAGAGAGAAGGGGAGCAGGAGTTAAAGCCTGGGAAAGGCATGAGAAAAGCAGAGAGGGATTAGGAGATGGACAAAAGCAGCCACACATGGAAGAACAAAAAGATTTCAGAATATCTTAGAATATATCAAACAAATCCCCACATTATCTATTGAAACTCTGTGGCGCAATATGTCTCATTCGTTGCCCGTAACTCTTCCATACAGAGACTTCACTGAAAGGGTTGGAACAGGCACGGAGGCATTGGAACAGGCTGCCCAAGGAAGTAGTTGAGTCACCATCTCTGGAGGTATTCAGAAGACATGTAGCTGTGGTGCTTAGGGACATGGTTTAGTGGTAGACTTGGCAGTGCTACATTACCAGTTGGACTTCATGACCTCGGAGGTCTTTTCTAACCGAAGTGATTCTATGATTGTAATGATCTATTACTGTGCTGCCAGTAAACCCATCAGCTCAAATGGAAGTTTTGACACTACATTCGAAGGTATCAGGCTCTCTATGACCTACTAGAGTCAGGTAACCAGACTGAGCATTTCTATGAGGGTAGAAACAAACAAAAATCCATAATAAGATTATTAAAGATTGTATCTCAAACCATCCAACACATCCAAACCATCCAAAGTTGCACCAGCAGCTTGGGCCTGTGTATTTCCCAATGTTTAACTGCCTGCCTATGAAACTTAACTGTTCTTTGGATTTTCTCTTGTGGCATGTGAGATCTTTTAGCAGCTGTTTGTTAAGAAACACTCATCAAAATATAGTACTTCCATTAATAGACAATAAACATAATTATCTGTGGTAAGAAGATTATCTTGTTGGACAGAAGTTGCACAGTTTTCTTTGACTTTGCTGTTCCCATACTTTAAAGTGTTTGGTAGAGACATCATTCATTATAATGAAACTCATGACTTCTCATCTGCATTTGATATACTAATCTATAAAGTGTCTCCTACAAAGGCTAGGTGACAAACTCGATCTCTAAAGCTATAAAGCCATAATACCTAGGAAAGAAAACCTGCAACAGACATTTCTCCTCTGAAGACATATTTTAAGTGTGTCATCTAAAGCCTTAGAAAATTATTTGCTGAGAAATATGTTGAGAGTTGGCAGGAACAATAATTTAATGCCAGATTCATGACACTTACCCCATCATAGTTTTCCCTCATAAATACCAGAGGAGAATGGATTTCTCTCACATGCCCTCTTAAATTCATCAAAGTGCCTTTTGGAATGTGACTTAATGAATAATTACATCCCAACATGGACAGCAGAACATATTTATTTAAGGAGCTTTGTAACTTCACTTTTATGTCACCTGAATGACAGTGCCAGAAGGTGAGGAGCAGAAAGAAATGATGTGTCTTGCATGACAACTCTTGAGATTGTCACTGTTTACCACAAAACCCCTATCAGGAGCAGTAGTTCGATGTTGGCATTTACCTGTTGCTCTGGAATGTATTGTTCCAGAACCCAAGCTCTGAATTTTATAGGTGTTATCACGGGAAAAATAATGAATTAATTAAATCAGGTGTTTCTTCCTGGATAGCCTGGCATCAATGTGCGTTTAACAGAATCCAAACTGCTACTGGAATGTCATCCCATCTCGGTTGAAATCAGTATAAAATCCTCCAGCATTTTTCCTATGATGTCACATCTCAAACATCATCATCCTCCACTGCCACGGTCAATATGACCAACCTCTTGGTGTCCCAAATCTATAAAATGGGTCTTAACCTCAGCTCCCTCCACATCCGTGCAACTTAGATTGTGTTCAAATCTTATATTTTTCCATAAGCAGTTTTCTTCTTTGTGAAGGCACTTTTCTTCAAGTGTCACTGCTATGTATTCTTTTTTTGGCCTCTCCCATCCTCATACCTTCTTTCTCCAGTTGATACAAAGCAGTGTTCTGCCTTATCTGTGTTCTACACATTGGCTTCACTGGACCAAGGATCCTGCTGCTTCTTTCTCACCTCTCCACCCTCATTATGCACCCCCTGGATGATACTAGTGCTCAAGTAAGAATTAAGGAAACACTGGGGTTGAAGATATTGAGGGCAGTCCTCAGAGGCTGTGTGGCTATGGTGATGCTTAGAGTGAAGACCATTGTGGCCATCTTCAGTGACAGGTGCCAGGATGAAAATAGAGGGCTTGGGGCAGTTTATATGGATGTCACTGCACCTGATGGGGTACAGGGGAAATAAATCATTACTGGCCAGACAGAAAATGTGGCATATTATTTTCTTTTATTTTCTGATTCCCAACAAAGAAGGACGCAGCTCCTTGGACAACCACTCCTTTCCTCTCTGGGGAGTGAAGGGAAGTTGGAAGGGAGGGACTGAAGCTGCCAAACCTACCACCACTCTTGGTCTGAAACTTACTCTCTTCAGCCTTCTGGTGTACTCTGAAAGATCAGCACACCACCCTGAGCAACACAAGAACTGGTTCCAGCTGGCTCCCCTGCGAACTCCTTAAAAGCACATTTCTTCACTCATTCCACATACCTACTACCTCCAGATCATGTTTCTCGTAGTGGCCTGCAAGACTGCCCCTTCCTACTTACATCTTGTCATGTGGCAGCCACATGTCGATTGTTTCCCCATTAGCCATGCCAAAGTTAATATCCTGCTCACCTATTTGTCTCTCAGAGCTCTCCAGCCTGGGCTCTCTGCTTGCGACTTGTCCTTCATATGCTGCTTCTCAAAAATCACTACCTCATTTCTTTTGAATTCCTTTCCCAAAACTCCATCCCTCTTGGACATTCAGGACAGCTGATTAGGTCTTCCACATCTCTAATGAGGGAGGGTTAGTGTAGGAATGTAAAGAGCCTGGAACTGAAGTGGTATATAGGATAATAAGAAGAGGTCGTGGACAGAATGTGGGGGAGGAAAGGAAGTTAGCATGCTTAATGACAATTAAGATTCTAACCTGTAATTAGCATGGCTTTGCCCAGCACTTCAGTGATCCCTTTGTTGTATAATGTATCCCTTTCCCCATAGTCTGACTTTGTTTTCCTGAACACTGCCCTCTTCAAAGAAGGCACAGTTTTCTTCTTCTGAGTTTGGAAAGTTATGTGTTTATAAATAATAAATAGAATAATAATAAATCAGGGCTACTGCGCTTGCTAGCAAACAGCCAATATGCACCAGGTCTCTTTGAAGTCAAAGGGGCTGTTTCTGCTACTGTTTATGCCACTTTCTCTACTTTGGATACAGAGAAGTTGTTCTCGGTTCATATCACTGAGAAATGACTTGCTAAAATATAAAATCTCAGTAAATTCCAAAAACAATATAAACACTACTAAATGATAAATACTCATCCTAACAGATTTATATACAAAATATTATAAGACAAGAAATTCATCTGCTTCTAGAGAAGCGACAATATTTCTCTGTACCACATAATGCCTTGGTAAGGAAATGGCTTGCTTCTGGCCACTTGTTTATTTTCTTCCTTAGCTTTCACTTTTGTTTACATAGACACTATGTTATCGAACATAAATAGTGGTTCAAACCTCCCCACTGTAGTTCAGAGAACTACAATGTTTCAGAATAAACAGAAAAATGATACCCATCTTCACTGAGTAGCAGCAAGGGGCTTAGGATATTGCTGGAAGACAAGCATAAAATATTTAGGCTGGTTAGTATTAAGAAAGTCAAAGAGAATATTATGAGATGAAGCAGCCAAACAGAATTGGCAATGATAGTCTCATAATGGAAAGGTATTTATAGAGTGTTGCTCCCATTGGACAGGATGCTCCTGTCTTACTCAGGCAAACCTCCCACTGAAACTTTCAAAAGGCATATTGCCTGTCTAGAGATGAGCAGGGACTTGGGGACTGAATGATATCCAAATCTTCTGCCCATTCATGTAATGCCTCTCTTAACTGGTTGCAACGCATTGTCTTGCAACTGCAGTTCTGCAACTTCACGCGGTCTGAGTGTTTCCCATACTGGGCAGATGCTGCTCCTAGAAAGGTTAAAGTCAGTCTTTGCTGCCCACAGAGGAGAAAAAGTTCAAACATTCACAGTTGCTTTTTGTCATCCTGAGATCAACAGTGAATTTCTGGAGCTAACAGAGGAGCAGTAGAAAGGAAAGAATTGGTACCTCTGGTTAGGTACCACAGACCTTTAGTTCAAACTGTGCTGCTCTGCAAGCCTCAGTTTAAGCAGAGAGCTTACCTCTCTGTAGGTCTGGCTCTGGATATATGTGGTATTTTGGACCTTGACACAGGAGAAAATCCACTCTACAATACACTTGTGTGAAGAATAAGTCTCAGGCAGCAATGGTATGAAATGGCAATGGGCTGCAATTTGCTCCTTTGTCTGCTACCAGCCTCCCAGGATGGTTCTTACTTCAGACTAGTAGCTTAGGGAACTCGTAGTACAGAGACCCCAGTATGCAGCATGGAAGGATTCAAGCTACTGTGAACTGCTTACCTGGATAACAATAACGTCCACATAACATTAATGTTGTTAACATGGGATGTGAACAATCAAGATGCAGGTCAGTAATACAAACCAGTAACAGCAGGTTATTGTATAATTGAAAACCATGAGCTGTTTTATGTCTAGTACTGGCCATTATATAGACTTCATGCACACTTGTTTGCTTCAGAAATGGGACTCTAAATGAACATGCAAAAGGTGATTCCTTTTTGTGTTCAGTTCCCAAAGTCATTAAAGTGACAATGGGTATACAAATTAAAGTAAGGACTTCATTTCTCAGTAAATATGTAGTTTATAATAATTGTAATTTAATAATTGGCTTTGTAACAAAGGTCACTAGGCCAGATGCTCTTGGTGTAACTTTGCTGACACCAATATAAGGAATAATTTGGCCAGGGTGTACCCAGACCTCTGTTGCACAAGGCAATGAAAGGAAGCACACTCACACAAGCCTGCCAGGTGTAAAACGACATGGTTCTGCCCATTTACAGCCCGTTATTGAAAAGCTATAAGATTAAATTTATACTAAATATTACTTCAACTATATATAGATATATAA
The DNA here is from genome assembly GCF_011077185.1 of Oxyura jamaicensis. NCBI lineage: Eukaryota > Metazoa > Chordata > Aves > Anseriformes > Anatidae > Oxyura > Oxyura jamaicensis. The sequence continues at coordinate 11,852,483 of NC_048902.1, forward strand.
TGTAAAATTCTATTCAGTGGAATACACACACACAAAGCTGATATAAGCCTTCACACATCCAAAATGTTACTTACACATTCCTTTATTTAATTGTATATGAATTCATTCTCTCTGACACACATGCGTGTGAACACACACACAAGATAATGACCCTACCTGGTTTTACTAATCCTGAGAATCCCTGAAGGGCTGGGCGGAGGTCTAAATAGCCATCTCATGCCATCGCGCTGCCATATGTTTGTCTTTTCTACACTAACATTTGCCAGGAAATCTATCATCATCAATACAGCACTGTCGTGTGACATGAGAATAAAATGTTTCTGTGCAGTCTCTGTCAGCGTTTTTCAGAGACGGAAGTATCAGTGGGAACAAGGATACTGCTGCACCCTCTTTTTAACTACCTTGATTTTTTGGCCACAGCTATGATCCTCTTTGATCCACAGTGTCTTTTTTTCTGTCAGTAACCACTCTGTTTTGGATTATTTCTCTCTCTCTTTTTTTTTTTTCTTTTTTCCTCCAAGTGAAGTGCCCCACAAGCTCCTTTATTTGAAGATTTTGCTTCAAACGCTTAAAAAATAGGGCTTTGAGCACCTAAATGCTTGTCTCCAGATTCATGGGATGTAGTTCATTCATGTCAAAGGCTGATGCCCCACTATGCAGCATGCTCAGCTCCAGTCTCCCACTGAATGGACAGTACTATTGGGAGCTGCTGCTGCAGTAATGAGCAGAAGCCAAGTCAGAACATGCACAGTTGTTACTACCATAATCGATGGGAATCTGGGTTATGCTGTGAAAGTCCTAAGGCCTGGAGCTTTATTTCTGCTGTCTATCCATATACTGACTGAATCACTCTGATGTCCTACATAAAACTCCAAAAAATAAATGACTGAACAAAGTTAACGTTGTAGTCGAGACACCTCCATATGAAAACAATGTATAAACTAAGGGTTCTCACTCAAAAAGTCTGAAGATTTTATCTCTTGATGTTGTGACACCATACATCTGAATATGCCCATGCTATGTCAACAGCTGAATCTCTGCTGGATTCAGTGGTGTCTTCCCTTTCTGGGCTAACATCTCTGCTGGGGATGGATTTGATTTTAAAATGTTAATTTATTCCATCTTTAAGGTTGATTAGTCCCAAGACTGAGCTTATTTTTCTGGTTAGTTTGAATTCTTCATCTAGGAGAAGGTGTCAATATGGTGACAAAACTAGTTTCACTTCTAATCTGTAAAACCTACAGAAATCACACAACTCGCTTCTATATTATTGCACACACATATGCACTCTTGACACATGGCTCTTGCTATTTGGATAGAAAGCTTTTTTTTTTTTTTTTCTACATTTTGGTGGGTTTTGCACTAGAAGTCAGGGAGGCCCTGCCAAGGGCTCCTGCACTATATAAAAGGATACCGCAGGGCTTCTTTAGTGTTAAAGTAAAACCAGATGACACTATGAAAAAAAGGGCCACTTGCTTGCCAAAACCTCTACAATTTCAAAATTAATCTATACATTTTTTCATATTCATTTTTGTGATTATTTATAACATAAAAATGCTTTTAAACTGGCCTTCAAAGCAGACTTTCCAAAAACAGTTTTGCTTTCCATTGTACTTCTAATCAGTTTATTTCTAGTCAGAAAGGAAAATGATGTCCTTCTCTAAAATTAGCTTGTTTACAGAAAGACATGTACTAGGACTACTGCTCTCCTTACAATGCTAATGCTATGCCCGACAGGTAAAAATACTAATAAAAACAATGCACATTTTAAGGATTCAGTGGGCTACATTTTCCTTTCAGCTGCAATCTCAGTTATTTCATTAGGGTTGAGAGCAAGCAAATTTTTGTCCAGTGTCTGAACCTCTGTGAAATAATGGAGTCAACTTGCAGCTTTGTAATTTCTATCCTAAACTGGCCATGGTTTTTATTTATTTATTTATTTATTTATTAATGTTTCTTGTTGCTTGTATCAAAACCTGTTCAGATTATTTTAAGTTTAGGTCACTAGACCCTTTAGAATATTTTTTGGATGACACGGAAGGCAAGCACTCAGTATGCCTTACTTGTATCCATGCTTCTCCTTTTACACTAAAATGGCCACCAGAGTGCTTAGGTAACTTAAAATGTCAATGCAGATGGCTCAACGGGATAAGCAATACAAACCTAAAGCTCACACAGTGTTTGGGTATGTTGTGGGGAAATGCAGGGAATTATCAGAAACTTTCTCCTTGCTCTGCACACGTCTAGCACCGAGGCCAGCAGAGCCTATATCTTTTGGAAGTGTTTGTCAAAACTTAGATACATACAGGTTATGTACATAGATTACAGCCTACATCTGAGAAATGAACAACAATGCAGGCCCAATATCATAGCAAAGGCTATCACAGTCTTAGTTTTATTTATGATCAGCCCTAAATAATGTAACATATATTTGAGTGATGTATTTGTTCTCACATGTCAGGTAGGCCAATCAGTGTGTCACCATGTATTCAAGGTCATATATTCTGTATATTTTAAATATTCCAATTGCCATTTATTCTATTTACCACAGAAATGATGCTCTTACTGTAGATCAAAGAAAATTCAAACAATTTGATAGGAAGGAAGTATCAGAGGATCCTCTGTCCCTTAAACATCACTGAAATTGGTAGGTCAATGGGCTCTTTGTGTGAGACAAAGATTACAAAACAGGTGGTTTCTTCGAAAAATCAAAAGCCAAGCGGAATTCCTAAGCTATATCTAGGAGAAGTGTGAGAAGTGGTTTGTCAAAGTAAAAGAAACAAATCCAAATAAGAATATGTGGAAGATGAAATCTCACTGAGAAGGAATTTTGAACAAGCAGTTACACATACAGGCTGGGCTTCGGGGTGGGGTGCTGGGTGAAGAAGCTTTAGGCCATGATCGTCTGATTTCTTCTTTAATCAGAAAATCTGTGACTGTATATTCTGTCAAATAAAGGGAAATGTGTGAACTGAACATGTCTTCGTGTCCAAAAGAGGTCAGCATAGGCTATTTGGATCAATAAGAGCAGGAATGTGTTTGTATGAAAATTAACTGGAAGAAACATTAGCAGGCAGAGCCATAAAAATACTGTAAAACCAGGATTTCTAAAATGCACTTTGCTCTGAGGATAAACCAAGAAAGTTTTGGCAAATTCTTCTAAGAAAAATGTGAAGTCCACTGGGAAGCCTATATTAAAAGTTAATACCCCAGCCCCTCCAAGAGGTCTGTCAGACTGTCACTCACACTGAGGACTTTACTACCATTCCTCATACACATGGCCACCAGCTACACTCTGCTTAGTTCTGCCCAGGGAAAGCTGCTCTTACAAACGGTTGGGGAGACGGCCTTAAAACGTGTTCTACTATATATATACATATATTATGTGGCTGGTGGAGATGCTCTGTTTGAGCAAAATCAAAAGCTTGAAGTCAGGTAGGAATCTTGTCATTAACTAATTAACTTTGCATGAGAGTCATTTTATGGCATAATTTACTTCAATATGCATCGATTGTAGTGTTTGCAACTGTACTATGCTAGATAAGAGGACTGACTGACAGATCAAAGATGCTTCTAGACATTTTATTGTGGCAGATTATTTATTTATTTGCTTTGTGAGCTTTCATCCTATTGTCAAGAGACAAACCTGGAACTCTTCAGAATTACGGCCAGACAGTTGCTGAATCTTGGGCATTTTAAGGGTTTGCTGTTTCTGGTGCTGTCCTAGAGCAAAACTGGTTTCCTTTTCAGAAATGGGATGCCAATGCTCCTAACAGCTAACACATTTTGCAACCCGCTGGGAAAAACTAATGGGTCAAGTCCTGCTTTAGCTTTATACAAGCTGCCCTGAGATGGGAAGCTGGCAGTGTACTGCTAGGTGTACCGTAGCTTTCCAAAAGCACTGTCACTATTAATAAAATAGATTATCAGCAAGGAAGCTTCTGCAAGACAGACTATCACAGGGGTGGTGGCTTCAACATTTTCCTGGGCATTTGTTGATGTAGTTAATGGCGCTGAAGCTATGTAGCACATGCTGGTTCTACTACCATGGGTTACTTGCCAGAACAACATGTTCAGCAGGGCTCCCTCTTCTCCCTGGGGTGCCCTGCATTAGCCAAACTTATGTCTCCCTGCGTGTCGGCAAACGCCATGGACATCGTGCTGTTTGCCAAGACACTGCTGGGTCAGATGGACTGCTTTTGCCCAGAGGCAGGCCAAAAGTGCTGCCATTGTTGTACTCATGTACAGATTCAAATTAGATCTTTCATTTGCTTTAAAGAGAGACATTCAGCTCTCACAGAAAGGCCAGAGGGAAAGGCCATATGGAGAATATTTATGCTGCCATTAATGTAGCCTTTCCCAGGTCTCTGACCTTTCCCACCAGGAGGGTTTTTCAAGCTTTGTTCTAATTGTTAATAGAAATCTGTGTTTCCCTGAAGTACTGAACAATTTCCAGCAGAGGTCTCTGCCTACTAATAATAAAAGTTTGGCCTGACTGCTTAAACTCAGCAGGGGTCAAAAATCCTTATAAATCAGTTAGGCTTTGTCTCTTGGCAGGATTAAGAAACAAAACCAAGACTTTGTGAATGTGAGTGCCTAGCTTTGAAATCATCATCTATTTCACAGAGTGGTGATGCCTGTCTATTATGTACACCGAGATTCTCAAGAAACGTTTCCTTTATGTAAGATATTTAAAGTAAGTCTACCGAGGTTTATACAGCAGATGTAGCCTATCTACCCAAAACATGTTTCAAAGAATTTAAGAATTAAGAGCCCCTAGTTGTTAAGTACATCAGAGAATTATTAAACTGTAAATATCACACTTCTTCTGGATCCAAAACAAACAAGCCCATTCCAAGGGAAGAAAAGAAACTCCTTTCTTCCCAGACTGTACTGTGATGTAGGCCTAGCTTGAGATCTAACTACAATCTAGGGCAACTGCTCCAAGAGACATTCAGCTTTCAAGCTATAATCTTTTTTGCTTCTCATCTGTCTCTAATACAAGTTTACTCTCTGGTTAAGAGAAAATGATTCATTTTTATGCCTACATATCTTTTTTTTTTTTTTTTTTCTAATTTACTTCACCAAGTGAGATGAACTGATAAAATACAAGGTGTTAAAAATAAGGATTAAACTTTTCTACCTTTAGGTCTGGACTCTAATCGCTCTGTGCAGCATCCTAATTCACCAAGAAACTTCAAGAAGTCTCAAAGAGAGACTCTTTTGAAGTTCAAACAGTATCACTGGGGTGGGGCAAGTTCCCTTCCCTCACCTCAGGAAAGAACTTTACCCTCCTCTGTGCCAAGCCGTTTGCAGGTAATACGGCTGATGGTTGTCCATCTTGAAACCTCATATCTAGGCATTGTTCTTTAAACCTTGACATTAAAAGTGCACATTCCCTTCTCGTCCAGCTTTCCAAAAATCATAGTTCCATATTTCAAACTAAAGTAAGGCCAGTGACCAGGGCAGCACATCTGTGTTGCCACCAGCAGCTTCTGTAGAGAGGAGACCATCAGAGAGAATCACTGGAGTATTTGCAAGCCCATAACACAAGACCCACAGCTTACCTTAGCACAGAAAAGCAACTTATTCTGAGCTACACCAGTGTAACTGTACTGGAGTTAAGGTGACATTTGATGGACGTGATTGCAGGCCAGATTCCAAGAGCACCATAATTTGTTCAGCTTTGCCTCAGCCCCTCCTGTTTGTGGATAGCTAGCTGAAGGTGTTTGTACTGAATGCACAGACTGATTAGATGTTCACTTTCTCAGTGTCCTCTGCTATAGCAAGCCCTTTGAGACAAAGTGAAAGAGAGGAACTGCCTGTGATTTAGCACAAGGAACTTTAATCAAACTGCAAAAAGTTCCACTGTGTCTCAAAACCAAATGTTTTAGTCAAATCAATGACTAAATCGATTTGTCATCGCACCTCTCTTCTGCTTATAATTCACTATGAGACCCAAGTCCCTTAGCACTTTCATAGATATTCTTACAGTCCTTTGAAAAACTCACTTCTACCTCAGTAGTTCTTTGATTTGCAAGCTCTGGGTACAATTTGATTCATGATTCACTCCCCCTTTCCTAGCAAATACCTTCATTCTATCTAAAGCTCATCCTTATGTTCTCAGTATTGTCTCTGATTTAAGAAGGTATATTGAAATTTTGGGGAACTCAACACAAACTGATCTTTCCTGATATCTTGCATTTAGTTGAAAAACGGTAGTATGATTATAATAACAGGGAGATGTGAGGAGGACCTGACTAACCTCTGGATATCAGGGTTCAATTACAGCTCCAGTGCTTTGCAGTTAGATGCTTTCGTCCCACATAACTGCTGAAAGTCTGGATGACATTGGAGATATAACTCCCTCCTCTTTCTACTCTGCCAGGTAAATCACTGAATGCTGGAAAGTGCAAACAATCATATCGCTAACAGATTCTGGAAAAGGATGCAAGGCAGGCAGGATTGCCTGGGAGCAAGACAAAGATTTAATTTGGAAGCCATAACAATATCAAGATTACTTTTGAGGAGACTGTCCTTCCCTTTCTGTAAAGACAAAGAAAGGTATGCTCTCCTTTATCCAAAGAATGATAAAGACTGTTTCATTAACACCTCTGAAGTTCTGCAGCTACCACACAAGTGCCACTATGATGTGGAACAGTAGATACAAGGAATGACCATATCCCTCCTGTTTATTTATTTATTTATTTATTTATTTTCTTTTTTTTATTTATTTTTTTCTTCGCTTTCCTTAAATGTTCTGCATTGTCCCAAAATGTTTCCATGAGCCAAGATCTTCAGATCATGCAAGTTTACACTTTACCATTTACCATTCAGAAAGTTTACGCTGGGAAGAAATCAAATGTATAGCAAGGAAATGAACTTAGGATATCAGTTCAAAAGAATGGGCCATGAACCCAGCAGATGTTGATGAATACAACCAAAAAAAGAGGGTTTTGAGGTCCTTTTTCCTGGCATATGCTCCTAGAAAAATTCTAGTAGAGCTTCTCAAAACCTTCTTACCATATATCTTCCCCTAACATCTGTCCTTCTGCTTTACATATGCTGTATTGAAACTTTCAAAGGTGTCCCTCTATTGAGAAAGCTCATCATTGGCTTGGAATAAAATTAATTAATTTCCCCCTACATGTTGACTTCAACAGAGATGTACATTTATTATGTGAGAGCAGAATCTGGGATTAAGAGAAAACAGAAGCAAAGTGCACAAATTATACAGGTTTCTCAATTTTAAACTTGGAATGCAGTACAAACTTAGAACAAGAGAACAACAGAGAAAAAGTGTTCAACAACAGAAAAACATTGCTGAGCAATATAGAGAAAGGATGAAATCACAAGGTTACAATTCTTCAGGCACAGTTTTTACAGCTATGAAGATCTTAGCAATCTTTCATTACTTGTAAGAGAAGAGAACTTGTATGTATTCCACCTATCAAATATTCAGCATAATCTTGCCATAATTTAGCTGTTTTACACAACTAAGTGCTATTAATCCAGTTATCTGCAGGTGTGAATTCAAGGCTTTCAATGGATTAGGCCTATAATTTCACCATCCATTGTCCTTTCCATGTTTAATAAAGTTGTACAGAAAGTATTCATTTTTAAAATATAACTGCTGTATAGTGTTGCTGAAAGGTAGCATTTTAAAGTGAGAGTCACCTTTTCAAGGCAAAAGGCCTAAGGAGTTATGTAAGAAGGCCGCGATTTAATAATGTGATTAATCCTTCCTTATACCACAGTTCACATAATAAGGATCTCAGAGTATAGTACTTGAGAAAGGATCCCTGGTATCAGGAAGCATTTGCAACATTGGGCCTGTTGTTCACACAATAAGCAACAGATGAAAAAACCCATACATTAACAACACTTGGAATTATAAAGTATTGTGTTTCAGGGTGGATGGATGGAAGAATACAATGCTGAATAGCTGAGAATTTCTGAACTCCATTTACTGTACCATGCCAGTAGCATTAATTTCTGTGCTTGGGTCCTGTCCCTCACATTTCTAATTCCCATTTAGTGCTAGATTCTGTAAGAATTCTCAGGACTGAGGAAAAACCAACCAACCAACCAAAAAAACCACCTGCTTTTTACTTGTCATTTACCAAATTGTATTTCTGAAGTTTTTTTGCACTGGTGGAAAGAAGCCACATTGGTGTCAGGCTGGAAAAGCTGAATGAAAAAAGTCAACTGTTCTATGAAGAAATAATAATAAAAAAGGCACACTAAAAACAACTATATTGTTTTGACGTATTTTAAGCCATGCAGCTTGAAATGAAAATAACACTGGGTGCATGCCCCTAGATGCCTTAAGACGCTCGTCTTAACCAGGATAGATGCAGGGTCATGCACCCGGGTCCAGAAACTTGGAATATCCTCCAGCTTAGACATAGCTTCTATAAAACACACACCTGTCTGGAATATCCAGCTATCCCTACTTATTTCTTCCATACAGTAACCTTCTTCTACTAATACAGCAGCATTACGATTATTCTAAACAAGCAGGAAAAGAACAAACAATGCATTGAAATTCTACCTGTGGCCCAGCCTCAGCCCTGTGACTTTAGAGAGGCTGCAAGCCCAAAATGCTGGGGAGGGAGCTCTGTCCTTCCACTGTATGCTTCACTTTAAAGTATTTTCTGTACACAGAATTAAACATTTTTATCTTTATTTGAAATGCCCTGAGACTCTCCTTTGATGTTATGTCAGGGAAGAGGTACACTCTTTGCTGTTCACAGAATTTGTGTAATTCTGGGGTATTTTCAAAGGTGCAGTATTAGTTTTCCACTTGCATCCATGTTGAAGTTTCTTTTTTGGAAAGCAGAAATACATCTGAGAGAGAACTGGGATTTAATATAAAGATAGAAATTGCAAATACAAAAGAAGAATTTGGAACTCATAACAATACCTTCAAAAGCATCAGTGCTTCATGAGGTATTCCAAATTTCAAGAGCAGGGTGTCAAGTAGGGTGATATTTCTGGTCAGCTCTGCTAAGCCACGTTCTGCAGAGATTTCTGGGATAGATTGCGCTCGCTTCGGTTTGCAGGATTCTTTGTGGTATTTATATTAGGCAGTGCAAAAGTTGTTGATGTAATGTCATGATGGTGGTCTTCTACCCTAACACAACATGTAATTAATGTGATGAAAAACACAGCTTTTCAAAGAAACTTTGGCATGCTTTTATAGAAGGGAATGCAGACTTCTTGAGTTTGCAGTACATATCTGAATGCAAATACGCATGCTTGATTTCCCCTGAGTGTTGTGTGAGCTGTTATTATTACTGACCTGGAAATTATTCTCCTTTCCCTGTTTGACTATTGTTTTTGTCTGGGTTATATGCATCCCTGAAACCAGATGTGCAACACTTGATATATTTCCATTACTTAACATTATCATGTATATTTATTATCTCAAAGCTGTACAATTTGAAGCAGTAACACTTGGTTTTTGCTGCACATTTCACAGTTGTGGTCTGTTACAAGGACCAACAGACCTCCCAAGACAAAATATTGTAAGGAATTGTAAGGAATCTACACCAGCTTAGGCACCACCTGGCATATCACTGCTATGGCCCTCTCGAAATAAGAGAAAAGACGGAAAATAAAGTTCAGATTTTAGTTTTCTAAAGTGTGCCTGTGCAGACTTTACAAAGGTGTCCACCATGTGGTGGAACCAGAATCACCTCTAGTTGTTAGCAATAAGGCTGATGGGGCCAGTTCTGCTTCCATCCAGAAGAGAGCAGCAGTATATACCCATGCTGAACATGTCCTTGCGAAACAGACTCAGAAAATGACCCAAAATAATCACCCACTCCCTGCAGTAATAGCCTGACATGTAAAACAAAGTAAATGCCAGTTTAATGACAAGCTGATTTCTTTCAGTCAGACAGAGGGTAATAGAAAGGGGGTGGGAGTTGACATCAAACATTGGCTGCTGCTCTTCAGCTCTGAGAACAGAGTAATTCAGTTTTTATTGCCTTTTTGCTTTAAACTAAAGGACCAGTGATGTAGGAAATGATTGCTTATGAATACTGAAGATTTTATAAAAACAGGGAATTAAAGTGAGGGAGTATAATATCATCCAAAATACTACCTTTGCAATAATCTTCCATAAGAACACAAAAGGGATTTTATGGAGCTGAATTCTTACACAGCCTGCGATATCACCATGTGCATCCAAGCCTTTATTAGCTCAGTTGCCCTCACAGTTTCCCTGGGAGGTCACTATTCTGACTGAGGCACAAAATGCCTTTGTAGATCTGCACCAAGTTGCTGAAAATCAAACAGAAAGTTTGAGTTGTGGCTGGAGTTTTCCTGCAGGTCTCCTGAGCTCCAAAGCAGCTCAGTTACCTGTAGATAGCCCTTCCCCTCCTTGCTGTGAGGAACACATCCTCAGAGCACGTACCAGGCTCACTTTATGTTTGCTCAAAGGGCACTGTCAAGGGAGCAGAGAGTGCGTACGTAATGCAGTGCTGGCAGCTCAGTGCAAGAGGAGGCTTTTTTATTATTATTATTTTTATTTTTTATTTTTTCCCTGTACAGCTGAGCAGCATGGTCAGGTCACGGGGAAAACTCACATCTCTTTACCATAAAGAGTGTTGCAAAGATATGGCTGAGAAACTGGGACCGCTTTCCAGCTGTCCCCTTACAAGAACTCTCTTCTGTCATGAGAAAGTAGAGATAAAAGGAGGGAGAAAAGTCTTGTTCTTAAATGCAACAAGAAAAATAGTAGGAACATGGACAGCAAACTGGAGAATACAGAAATTTTCCCTTTCATCTTCAACATGCAGATCTTTCTCCATTCCTGCTTCATCTCCTGCACTATCAAGACCTGCTCCCTGGCTGTGGCCATTCATGCTCTTCATACCTTCCATTGTGGGTTCTCCTCCTCCAGATGCTATTGTTTCCTTTGACAAAGAAAGATATCTCCTTCTGCCACAAATAATACTTGAGAAGAAATCCCTCATAAAATATTCTCTCTCTGTGAATAGAGATAACACACACATGTACACAGATGGCACCCTCATCATCGTGTGCTCTGTGCACTCCTTCAACCTGTGGGACCACTGCTGGGATTGTTCTCCATGTCACACCCCTAGCTTCATTCCCAGCTGCTGCTCTTCTTTGTTGTTTGTGCTAGGTAAGGCTGAGAAAAAGCAAAAGGAGCCTGGAGATTTTTGTCAAATCCTGCAGCAGTTAGAGAAACCCAGGTGCTCTCCCCAGAAAGGAAGGAGATGATAAAATAGCTGAGGGGTAATGATGGGTGCAGCAAAAGTTCTAGCTACTGCACCCTCTGTATACAGGGGGTAAAGACGTGCTCTTTTGCTAAAGCAGGGGGATGCTGAGCACTGGGGGAGTAAGCTAACTAGAATCAAATGAGTTTTTCCTGCATACGCATAGGAAGGCAGAGAGACTCGTAGTTTATAGGACATTGGTGGAAGTTAGAAGTTCTGACTGTCTGAAGAAAGGCAAGTCCTCCTTTTGTAGATATTATTAACAAGAACTTCATTACTCTGCACATGGCAGTGTTAAGCAAGTTGTTAGTTTGGAGCACGCTTTAGTCAGGCTATTCACAGCCTGAGAAGCCTGCATATACCTCTCACTTGCACATGGCCTCTCAGTGCTCAGGAATCCAACGTAAGGTTTATATCATCCCACACAGAGGTGCAGATGTCTGCTTCCCAGAGCAGCAATAACGTGTCTCCTCACTAGTAAGTTATGTTGTTTTCCTAGTGTCTCCTCTGAAGTCACTCTGGCTGCTCCCAACTCTTCCACATCTCTGTGCCATGCTCTCACGCAGTTTGTTCTCTTTCAGAATTTTTGGCTGGAGACTATTTGAATGTGTTAAGATATATCCGTCCAGATTTTGAACTTGCCTAAACTGGCAGAGCTCACCCAGAGTTAGTGTTTTGCATTTACAAAGGATCTGTCTCATGCTATCTTACCACCAGAGATAATACTTTTTGTAGGACTGTTTTTATGTTGGTCATGCAGAAATACAGCTTCAAACTAGTCATTTACAGGGGAGATGAGGGCACAGAAACTAGTAAAACTTATTTGGTCTTGCAAAACATTATATTTTGACCTGCTTCGATAAGCTAACAATTACAAAACCAGTATAAGCAGCCAGCAGGAGCCTACTTACTAACACACGTAACTTACAGTCCTTGTTGAGACCTGACTCTGGTTTTATATGCCCTGCTCTACTGAATTCACTGAAATTATTCCCAACTTGTATTACCATAAATGAGAGCGGAATTAGGTTTAACATGAATATGCAGCCGTATGCATATGCAATTATGTATTGATATATGTGTGCATAATTTAGCTATGCATAGAGCACATACATATATTGTCGTTCTTATCAGCAGATTCAGATAAGATAAATATTTTTCTAGAAAAGGGCTTGTATAATAACTATAATTAAAAATAATAATTTTGAAATTAAAATAAGAACTCAGGTTGGAATCTGTCTGATTAGTTTTACGACAGTCTAAGTTGCTCATTACAGACCTTAAAAATCACACTGCTTGCAACTCACGGGTCCTCTTTTTTTTTTTTTTAATAATAATAATATGGAAGCCAATACTGATCCATTTCATTTTATTACTGTGACTGACTGGATGTTAGGACTAGCTGCTCCTGTATCTTGAATGGGTACAGAGAAGAGGTGAAAAAAATCTGGAGTAGTTCAGTTCATGACAATTACCTTACTGGTAGATGGGTTTATGGCTTTAGATTTGAATGAAAAGGGCAGGCTTGGCTCCTGGACTTGAGAGAAATACTAGTCTACAGTAAGAGATGTGCAGACAGGGAATGAGTAAGAAGAGTGTTATACATCTTAAGAACTTACAGTATGATTCAGCCTCAAAATGTCAACAAGGAAGCTTAAAAAGTATTAAATCCATCTCTCACTGATATCATCATATGATGGGAAAGCCTTGGGCTTTCTCTAGGACATGGTGGCTCTAGGACTTCTTCTCCAAGCAGCATATCAACATGCTTTCCGAAAAAGTGGTAACAGTTCCGCAGTCCTACCCTGACAGTTTCTCAGATGTGCAAATATCCGCTGCTAAGCATACAGTCTTCAAGGATTGCCTATAAAGCTATCTAAATTTGTAAACTTCCAAAGAGTGAAAGAGTGGTATGGGTGGGAACTATCAATAACAGCAATAAGAGAACACATTACAGAAATCCCTACACTGAATGAGCAGAAACTATAAAACAAGAAGATTAGTGATCAAAGATTTATAAGATTAAAGCAAAGAATCGGCTCACACTTGAGAAGACGTGTCTGGATTGGCCTTAATTTAAGGTGAAAAAAAAAAAGGTTCAAAAGTTGTAGAAGGATGCCAATATATGATATTCCTTACAATGCAAACTAATGAGAGTTTTGCTAGAGCCTTTGGCAAGCACAAATATTTGTGGCAACACACGCATCTGCAGGCAATAATGGCATGTAATTCACAGTGAGCTTTACCAGCTTAGGAGTGTAGTTACAGAAACACAATACAAATGGCCACAAGAGCTTCTACAAAGCTCTAAACTAGTGCAGAACTAAACAGAGTACTCACTGGAGAGGGATTGTCACTTTGCGACATTACCTTTTCCTATATCCGTTTATTGAACACACATGAAAGCTGAAGGGTGCTCACGGGGAGCTGAGCTGACAGGGCTAGAGCTTAACAGGGTGATGTTTCAACAATACATTTGCAAGTTAGCAACTTTGCGTAATCCAAGGAGTGCCAAAAGGCATGGGGGGCCGGGGTGAGGGGGCTGAGGGAAATTAAAAGCTCGTCTACCATCAGAGACATGCTTATGAGGAAATATCACTATCCAGCAAACCCTTCAAAATGCTTTCCAAGTGATTCAGAGCTGAATTGATCACTTTACATGCACTTTATATATAAAGAGATATTTTAATATATAAAGCTTGAAGTTGCCTTCCTCTCCCCTAAGGCAACTTAGGGGAGAGGAAGGCAACTTTGGGGAGGCAAAATTGGGGGAGCTGGCAGAAACTGCTGCTCTGAACAAAACCTGGAGCCTGGCTTTCTCTACAAGAACTCTTTGATCCAGCCTCCCTTCTCATTGCATTGTTGTCTCCTTCCCAATTCAGATTCAAACTCTCATTTCAGTTTTGAAATGAAAGCTCACTTGCGGGCTGAATGGAACCCTTATGGGCTGTATCTCAAACTCAAAAGGTGTTTTTATTTTAGCTGCATTTCTTTAACCTATGCTAGCTGATTAATCAGAAGCTGCTTGTGAACCCTTCTCAAGGAGGGCCTGGCACTCAATTTAAAAATCCCTGGACTAAGTCCAGGTAGTTTAGCTGTTTTTAGGCTTCCCTGTTCAATGCAGGGAATCAGACAGGTATTTTCAGAACTTGTTTCTCCACTCCACTGGTTTTACAGTGTATAACTTTACTAAAGATTCATTAGAAACAATAACCTCTGGTTTTGCCACAGCTCTTTTCAGAGTACTTTGAAACCTGGAGGTATAAAAACCAGCTCCCTTACACTCTGTTGGAAACGAATTTTTGAAAATAGTGCTGTAAGTACTATGACACTTATTTTTTCCAGAGCTATATTGGCTTGCTACTAACAACTATTCAAAATACCTGAATTGTGAGAAATCGGGTGCTCAAATGTACAGAGTGGCTACCACGCAGTGTGCATCTGTGCCTTCTCCTTTGGAGTCACAGAAAGATGACAGGATCTAGTTTTTGAGGCTCTCGTTTTCTACAGGAGAGAAAAAAAAAAAAAAAAAAAGATAGAAATATAAAAAAGGGAGCAACATACATGGGTAGCAAAGGTGGGCATGTCCAGTCCCAGTTCAGACCTAATGTGAAGATTTGATCCTCCAGCTGTGTACTTGCAGCATCACAGATGAAAACATCTCTGGAACTAAGCCTCGGTCAGTGGAAACTGCCACAGCTTTCCAGAGCGACTATGAAAAACTCAAAAATAATGGTACTACTATTCTGAAGTGAGGTTACTCCCTTCAACATCTGTGGTGAATATGCGATACAGGCTGCTATAAGCATCACACATATTTAAAACTAACAGGAGATGTTAAGGCTTGGTCCAGCCACGCTGCGGTCATTAGGAGGAGGGAGCTACACAAACGCTTCATGAGATACATATGCTGTTCTAGGGGTACCAAGGGCTTACTCTGTTCTAAATCTCCTATCCTTTTCAAAGAAATAAATAGATAAAAAAAAAACACAAAACCCTTTCCAAAATATAAAGTAAAATAGAGCCCCCAAATATTTATCATAACATAGTTCCCAATGATATTTACCTTCTGTTTAGTTGATAACACTTAAACTAATGTCTCCCCTTGCCTACTGCTCAAAGGAAAAAAAAAATCAATGAAATATCTGGCAACATTTATTATAACATCTCTACTGGCTCACGACAATAATGACACTTCCTTACTATGAAATAAGTTAGTACCACTGTCAAAACAGTGCTCTCCACAGCGGGAATGTGTTTTCACAATTACCATTTTTTAAATGAAAATGAAGAATAATGATTTTTTTTCCAGTCACAAAAGCCTGTTTTTCTGAATCAACCAGAGGCATTATTATTTGCTTTTATTAACACATACAAAATTGTTAGGATATACAAATGTGTTTCCTTTTTGGACACAGTGAAAGCTATATTAATGGGCATTACAGCATTAGTTTACATCACATTGTTTCAAAAAAACACCGTTTATGATTAAACAAATAGGTTTATATATATTTACATATATAAAAAGAGCTTGAAATAGCTGTATAACAAATCATTGATTTACACTATCAAAAGGCTGGGAGCAATTGTGTCTCCTACGATTGTGCCCTTAGCTTTCAATCCACAATCGCCACTAATACGAGGTCTCATTTAAAACAAAAACAAAACCCAAAACACTGACCCTCCTGCCAAAACACACACAAAAAAACCAAACCCAAAGCAATGGGACAGCTTTCCCCAGGATAATAGTTTCAAGCACAAATGGATTATTTTAAATATCACATAAACCTACTGTAAATTAAAAAAATAGAAGATTACTTTACACAATGCATGGAAACCATTTCTACTGAGCACAAACATTTACAACTGTGTCATGTTTTTTCCTTGCATAACCCATACTCACACACAAACCAGTTTTCAAAAAGAATTAGTGAAATATTCAGTCCACTTTTGTTTTCTTTATACAATATGAAATGGTTACAATACCATAGTATATTTTAGAATAAGTTAAACATCAAGACATATGGCAATAGCATTGTACTAGTTTTTTCTACATACATACTAAATCCAGAAATTCCGTCTATTTTTATTCAGTCACAAAAATGAATAAGGACTAAGTTCCAGTTATACTGGAAAACTAGACTAGTTCTAGAAACCACAAATACTGTAAGCACTTTGGTATAATATGTACAGGTTGTGCTGTCAATACCATGCTTGCATACTACAACTGATTGAGCCATTTCAACTGGTGAATTAAAAAAAAAAAAAAAAAGTAAGACTTGCTTTAGTATTTCTTCTTCTGTTTGGGAATTATTCAGTCAAAGAAGATGCACCACAAGAACATACATAGCATTTGCATGATGTGACTACAAATTAAATATTGAAGAGTGTTTTTTTTTTTTTTTTTTAAATACAATGCAAGACCAGTCTTCTTAAGTGCACAGAACATAATGCAGAATACTGTTAATTACAGGGACAAGTACAAGGATATTAAACATTTTAACAGATACTGAACAATGTTCTCATAAAAAGAGATGTGAATGAGAATAAGCATTCTACCATTACAAAGATCAACTTGTGTTTTCCACCACCAGTAAGAGAAACAATAACTGATGTATCATGAAAGGTATCTACTGCATCCATTTTATCTTTGTCTCTCAAAGGCTTAGAATTGCACCTTCAAACTCTTTAAAACAGTTTAGATTTCCTTTTTTCCCCCTCATTTTAAACAAAATGTTTTCTCTTCCTGAAAGAAGAAACTCAAAAAGTGCATTTTAAATTATTTTTCCCCTATTTCACAGATATATTTGCTGCAGTTCAGAAATTTTTCTTACCTGCTTTCTTTCTGTCACTACAATCTATCAGAATATCTCAGAGTTAATCAGGCAACCCTGCCAAGTTAAATAGCCTCTCCTTTTGCAAAACAAATGGTATTAAATCTTAAAAAAAGGCAAAATATTGCAAACTGGATTCAGGTGAAATGCCAACTTGAAGAGTAAGGACTACAGGATTTCAGAAGATTTGGACTATATGCAAAGCCTTCCAAAATTTGCATTTTATCTGTTAGATTCCAGGATACAGTAAACTGCAAATACCATGTTCAATTAATACTGCAAGTCAGCTTCAGACTAAGGTCTCAGGAATGAAATGGTAACCCCAGAACTCTCAACCCAACCAGAGGAAACAACGCAATTGTTACTCATTTCTTACACAACACAACTCATTTTACATGTAAACAAAAAGGATGACGGTTCTCATTTGAAGCTCCAACTGTGGCAAATAATACTTCACAGGTATCAGAAATACTTTAGTCAGTGACTCCGTATCTTCCCCATTTCAAAACTGCTTGCATTTCCTTGCAGAAGCGCTAGCTACTTTATGTCAAACTAAACAATTGCACAAAATCTATGGCACCAAGCTTTGCTAAATGAAACTGCCAGAGAGCACACGAGGAAGAAAAGAATTTGACCGTGGCTGTTGAGTGGGCTAGAAGTCAAATGAGTTTGAACAAAACTATTTTTAACACATTCCTTAATTGAAATGATTAATTCCTAGCAGAAACAGATTCAGATCAGCATGATCTTACTGTAGGCTAGTTGGTGACCCAGCCAGACTTTTGTGCAGATTAGGGTTTTGACTGTGCCTGTTTCGACTGCGAACAGATGAAAACATTGTGTTGCAACCTGGGACTTTACATTTGTGGAGTTGGCGGAGATGCACAGTTTTGTAATGAGCCCTGAAAGTTCCCTTATTACTGTAAGTTTTTTGGCATATATGACAAGTTATTGGCAAACTGGAAGGTAAATTTATAAAGTTCTGATTAGCTTTCTCAATTAAAGTACAGTCTTGGTAGAGTTCATCATTAGGCATTAGGCTGGGTCCTTCACAGCTTTCATCACTATCATCCAAGGGCATGGTGCACACTTCACTTCCTCCGTCAGAATCCCAAGAAGAATGAGCACTGCTCTCAGATTTAATGCTGGAAGTAGTGCTTAGATCCAGAACAGCTCCATCATTCAATGGATCATATCCGTAACTCTCAGAACAGGGTTCTCTAATTTTGCTCATTGGAAAAACCAAGCTGCCTGTTCTGTTCATTCCTTTGAAGATTACAGAAGTATGTCCAACATGTTGTTTTAAAGAGACATCTTGACAAAATTCCTTAGCCATGTCTTTCAAGAGGTATGCTGCATTGAAATGGTTGTTGAATTCCAGTGTATCTTTAGTCAGAAGCTTATGATGAAGATTTAGGTTTGAACTATGTCTAAAAGAACAAAGACAAACTTAGCAAGAAAGTGTTTTGCCTCGCTTAACAGTTATTTCATAAGGATCATTAACAAAGAGAAAAATCAATATTTAGTAGCATGCATGAACTGTATGCTTCTAATTTGACCAACTGCTGCAGTGGGAGTGCACATGGATGATTTATACATGTGACTGGGTATCTGAAATTGCTTACACTGGCATATATCAGAAATAACTCTACAGAAATCAATGTTTTAGATTCTCTCCTGCATTGTGCATAGCTGTTCACTCCTCTAGTGCTGGGTCTAAAAGAGTTGTTGAACAGACTGAAAAACTTCTGTATACTGAACTGAGGTCAGAGAATGGACTGAGGGCAAGAGGAAATGAGATCCTTCCCCAGTGGACAAAGCAGGAAAGGAGTGACACCTGAGTCTGCAAAATATATTGATGATCTCTTAAGTACTGTAACCGTGTACTAGGATGCAGCTGTAAACATTAGTACAGAGCTTGAATATCCTTGAATGAAGGAATGCCGCATTTTATGCAACTTGCAGTTTTTGAATGGGCATCTCTGGATTCAGTTTAAAACCACCAAAGCATAAAAATCACTGCTCTTCATTGAATATTATCAATAGCTCACTGGGAACCTCCAGACCCTTGTTAGAAGACTGGATTTATTGCAAGACAGGGAAAACATTCATTTACCCCTAGCCATCACCTAAGTCAGTTTCATCCAAACCACAAACTGTTTGAAAGAGCACAGAAATATTTTGCACCTGCACTCACAGCACTCTATGTTAAAGTCCAGAAACTTCTGCAGAGTTGTTCCAAATAACTACTGTTTTGCATAAAGCTTGTGAACTTTCTTGTGGATTGTCTTTTGTGCCCCCCCCCCCCCCAAAAAAAAAAAACAAAAAACAACAACACAAAAAACCTTCCAAAAGCACCTACGTTAAAACTTGACTGAATATATTGGTGTGGAAAGGAATTTGTGGCATGTGAATGCAAATCTTCCTGCTGGCCTTCTTTCCTGTGGCCCATATCACAATTAGAGTGGAGAGGAATTCACATCTGGGAAGATGCAGGCAACAGATCAGGGTATGAAGCCCTGCCAGCAGCAGATGAATCTGTGCATCTCAGATGCAGCGGCCAGTCCTCAAAGACTGGCTCATCCTCTCTCTGGACTGCATCAGCTGGCTCCAGCACTCCTAGCAGATTACAGACAATCTAAACCTTGTGTCACTCTGAACTACTATCCAGGCATGCTTTCTGCAGCCAAGATCTGCTGTAACACTGTTACAGGAGCGTTAGAAAAAATACAAGACTGAGTCCCACTTAAACAGGTTTGTTATCTATCACTTATCCATTCAGATACATAACTGGTGGTCAACAATAAAGCTTCAATTCCTTATTTCTCAGCCTATGTGCATAACAGACTAAAATAAAATGACTAGCAGCAACACAATACTGCAGTTAACAGTAAACGGAATGAGCTCACGGTATTGTTTAGGAGTTAGTATGTAACCTCACGTTAAAGCACTACCAATGTATATACACACCAGATAGCATTAGTTCAACCAGCACTGCGTAATGTTCATTTTGGACTGACATAGGGTAATCGTGCTTTCTTATGGACTTTTTCCCTGTAAGATTTTGTCTGCTCAAAATCCTTGCATAATGCAAGGACAAAGATAAGTGAAGATTTCCTGAATTGATCTCATTGCTTTTTCATTAAAGAAAACTGTATACATTAAAATACACATGAAAGTACACGTTAAACATATAAGTCCACACATGCATCTACTGGAAAATTGCTGAATTCATACCCTTGTGGCTTTCCCTTTATGTTCTAAAGTATTCTCTCAACTATTGAAGACTTTATCAGTTATGAAATTTTCATGGCTTTATTTAATACCTCGTAGTCTAGTGGAAAGGAAATGTTTCTTTCAATGGATTTTCATTTCACGAATGTTCTGATAAGTTATCGTACCTGTTATACGAGGATACACAGCAAATCTTTGCAGGCTCCATTCCTCAACCACTCATTTTAATTTCAAATTAGGCTCCATTGTGATGGTAAAATAAATACAATTTTGTTTATAATTTCTTACCTGTCTCGACTTCTACGAGAAGGGAAAGCAGCATTACAGCCCTCAACTGTGCAAATATGCATTTCTTTGAGATGTACATTTTTAAAATGCATTTTTACACTGTAAGGGTTTTTAAAAGTCTTCTTACAGATGTCACAATGAAAGCGGCTTTCTTCCTTCTGAATCCCTAGTGCATGTTGACTGACATGATCCATATCTTTAGAGTCTTCAAAACAAGGAATGGCAGCACCCCTGTTTGACAAAGTGCTGAAA
Organism: Oxyura jamaicensis; assembly: GCF_011077185.1. Taxonomy (NCBI): domain Eukaryota; kingdom Metazoa; phylum Chordata; class Aves; order Anseriformes; family Anatidae; genus Oxyura; species Oxyura jamaicensis. The sequence continues at coordinate 11,873,343 of NC_048902.1, forward strand.
AAGCCCCCGGTCAGCAAGTGGTGTTGCAATTCAGGGCAGTCATCTTTAGGAATCCTGCGCTTTGACTGCTCTTTAATATACATGGGGGGTTCAGTCATTGGTTTTATAACATCATTGTGGTGGTGTTTTGGATCTTCATATATAATCTCATGGGGAACTATTTTTAATGGCTGGTTTTCTTCTGGTTTAACCTCTTTCTCACAGTGATGCAATTCATTTTCAGAGATATCCTTGATGTATTTGTTATCTGGCGCAAAGACAGATTCAAAATACTTTGGGCCCTCTACCCCAGAGACAGATTTCCATGAATTACCTGAATGGGGGTGATTTTCCACCCTGTCGGTCACCCGCTTCTCTATCTTATGCTCACAGGACTCAAGCTCTCCATCGCTTACCACTTGCAGACGTGTATCATCTTCAGAACTGGCAACATCACTACTTTCATTAGGTGTTTCAACAGCTTCTTTCTCTATCTTAATAGGCATACTTGATTTACGAGATTTCTTCTTAGGTAGCATGTCAAATGGCAATTCATTTGAAATAAGCTGCTCTGGTATTGATGAAGAAACAAGAGGCAGAGAAGGAAGAGTACCTGGAGTATTAGCAAGCTCAGCTGGTGTAACTGGGCTACGATAAAAAGGAAGAACAGGCTGTACTGTCTTTAGGTTTGGAAAGAGGACACCATTCTGTCCAATACTGGGAAATCCAGCCTGACCCTTTGCGTCTGTACAAGAGCTGGCATAGCTGGTAATAGTTCTGCTATCTGGAGTTAAAATTGTAAATTCTGTCCTTTTACTATCCCCAGGTCCAGCAAGGGTCAAACCATTTCTTAGATCTTTATCCCTGTTATTTCTATTCATTGGCATATGGAGTCTGGGGTTAGGATTTGCACTATGACGATTTCGACTACGCAAAGAGCTAAATACCATATTGCAGCCCTCAATTGTGCATTTGTGCTTTATCTTCAGATGAACAGCATTATAATGTATTTTCAAAGTACCTTTGTCATAAAATGTCTTTTCACATGCAGTGCAGAAAACACGCCCTTTCCTTGGCCCAGTGCCATTTTTTTCAAGAGATTTCATTTTGGTTTCTGGAGATAGTGCTGTCATTTCAAGCTTTGCTGCTGTATTATGTGAACTGGAATCACTTAAAAGGGCATCATCTTCTGTTTTAGTGGTGACATCTGGACCATTTATGCTCCTCTCATTGTCAACTTGAAATGGTGCAGAACTAGAAGTTAAGAAGCTGCTTTCAGAAAATGGTATATGAACATCTTGTTTAGTTTCATTGCTATGGTCTTGACCTTGATCAATCAAGTGTCTTTCTGGTGGTGAACCTATCAAAGGTGGAGGCACTGGACTGAAAAACTGAAATGGCAACATGAAAGCCATGTTATTTACAATATTCTCAAAGGGATGAATGTTGGTGGGGCTCATTTTGTCCAAGGAAGCAGAAAAATTAGGACTATGTTGATTGCAGCTCTCTATGAATGCCCTAATATCCAAATTAGCAGTTGGTGGTGGTATTATAATTGATTGACCTTCTTTCTCCTGAATTGCCATTAACTCTACAATGGACTTAGTTTCTCCAAAACGAAGAAATTGCTGCAAAGTAGCCAGTTCTTCTTCATTCGTCATTATGCTCCAGTGATCCAGTACCTTTCCTGAAGCATCCTAAAGAAAAAAAAAAATAATTGAGTGAAATATTAGTTCAGGAAAACAGAAAATCCCTTTTCCCCCAGTCTCTATTATTTTTTCAGAGGCTAGAAATTCTTGTCTAGCAAAATCATAAAATGATTCTATTTAATGAGAGATTAATGGCAATTCTCTGATATTTTCATCAAATCTTACCACACTGGTGGTATTATTTCTTTCTGAACTAACAGTAATACTTTCCAATAAACTATTTTTTTTTCCACAAAAATTAAGACACACATCATTTGAACAACAGTATCATGTAACTACAGACGGCAGAGATGGAGCAATCAGACCAAGATTTAGCTCCTCATTTAAGTCAAGTATTCTTTCATTGCAAGTTTAATAATCTTCCAAGCAACTAAGATCAGAGAACAAATGAACCTGTATTGATCTATTGCCAGTGTTCACAGAGCACAGCTGTAATTACACTGGAGTGTTGGAGTTCTTTCAAACTCTAGCTATGCCTAACTTTTCCCAATAACTACAATAAATATTTTATCACAGAACATGTATTTGATGGCCTACTGAGATTTTTCACAGTGCATGTAAGAGTTTCTAAGATGATGAAGAACGTAACATTATAAATTTTTCATGTGGTAGAGGTTCAAGGTAATTGATTCCATATTTTTAATCCTAACACTAAAAAGCAAGATTATCAAGACCATTAAATATTGATTTGTGTCATAATGTAAGATCATAATGTTACTTTACATAAAAGGTAACTTCCACAGTAGCAAGGAGTAACATCAGTGTAAGCACACAGGGCCAAATTCATCCTTAATGCAGCTCCAGTAAGGTCAGGAGCACTATACCAGAGATGAAGATTGTCCCTGGTGTTTGAAATGATGGCAAATTTATTTGTCACAGTATTATTCTGCTATATTAAAGTAAACTCACTGATTAAATAATACTATGATCAAAGTCAGAAGCCTTTACTTTGACACATTCCCAGTAACAGTCCACCTTTCCTTTTGTATTGCTGTACTTGCACACATCTATTGCTGCCTTTCAGATGTACCACATTGTTAACACATTGTGAACTACTGATACTATTAAGCTAGAAAGAGTTCTGAAATATGACTTAACTATCATAGTTATAAAAAAAACCTCTTAATTCAATACCTGTAGCACATATCCACGTATATAATCCTGTAGTGTCCAATCCAGAGCATGGAGAATCTGTATCACTTCTTCCTGCTTCAGAACACTGAAAAGTCTATCTAGCAGAATTTTAAGGCGTACGGGAATGGCTTGGGTTCCATATAGCATGAGGCTACTGATATCGAAGACAACATTGGATTGAACTATTTCTACCTGGCTTGATGGATAGAGGTTGGGAATCCTTAGTTTGCTCAGGGCTGAAATGAGAATCATAAAACATAAATAAACATAAGTACATAAAACTGAATGTAAAGAATATTGAGGTAGAGGGGCGTGACACACAAAGTGTGTGAGGAAGGTCCTAGCATGTTCTATATAGGGTGCAAGAATAACTATTACCATGTGCTACCCATCCATGCCGGCACTGGTCACATTGTCGCTGATTTATTTTCCCAGGTTTGAAACACTGACAACTACAGTTCACCAGAGTGCATCGGATAGCCTGGAAATCAATAGAAAGATTGATAGGTAATATATAAGCACTATGTAGGGCGTGCACATTATACATATACAATGCATGCATAAAATCCATATGAAAACAGATAATATACAAGCATATACCTATCAACATGCAATGTAAGTAATCCAGGCAAAACCTGAGTTTAAGCAGAGATAGTCTTGCATAAGTAGAATCAGTCACCTGCCAAAGCACTAGAATATTATGGAAGCAAAATATTTAATGATATATACATAGCAACACTCCTGTGGATACATTTAGGCTGATGCACCCTTATAGTGATAATAAACTGTTCTTGGGCATTTGCCTAAGCTATGATCCTCATGTAAGCACTGCTTTTTCCAGAAAAGTCTGAAAAAGGTACACAGATGAAAATCTCATTCTCTGCAAGTCATGCTGGAACCCTCTATTGCAATATAGGAAGCACTAATGAGCGATATGCTAGCTTTGCATAGACTCATTCCTTACAGCCAGCAGTACCCACACAGTACGTGCATCCTGCCAAAGAGACTTCCACTGTCACTTCTCAGTAGCAAAGTTCATCAACAAGTTCATCAACGTTGCTTCAAACACTACAATTGTCGGATTTTGTAAGGGAAATGCTTAGGAGATGATAGGTGAAACAGAACACACCGACAGTAACCAGATGTATAGTACAATTTGTGCATTACTTTACTTTCACCAAGGTCATCTATAATGCAAATCAAATTAGTATTCAGGTATTCCTAATTAACACGGTAATACAAACTTGCTTCCTGGAATATATGGTTTCTTCTGTACGTGCCCATGGGCTGCAGAAGGCAGACTGACAATTTTGAGGTCCTGGTTAAAGCTCCATAGGGACTGGTATAAAGCAAAGCATTTCTATGATTCCGTGTTGCTTAGATCTGATACTGAGAATAGGTTTTACATAAATGGAATATTTATTAAGGGTGGGAAAGTGAAGAAATTAATGTGCAGAAAGTCTGCACTGTTATACAAAAAATATTAGATTATGTGATTGCAATGTATGTCTGAAATTTTCCATTCTTAAAACAAAATGGTTTATATTTCAACGTACAGAGAAGCAATATGAAGTGAGGCAAAGCTATGCCCACTACTGGCTGCTACTCCTACTCCTAGGGTCTTATGCAAAGTGGGTACTTTTGCTACTTACTAATACCCATGGAAATGCAAAACAAGATCTGAAGAAAAAAATAACATTTAAAATGCTGGCAACCCCACACTAGCAGTTTGGAAAATGTAAAAAGTAGCAAGTTTTTGGGCAATCAGGCTAAGAGAGAGAAAATGTTTAAAATGAAAATAACATGGGAGAAAAGTAGTTTCACTGGGGTTTGCCACAGGCATTTCTTTTGACCTGGAGCATTAGACTGTCTCAGGACAGAAAGGTATGCTTCATACAAGTCTGCTATAAACAAGCATGTGCAGGACATCGAATGCCTACTGCTTTACATGACAATCTGGAATTTTAAAACCTCAGGTGCTGGCTTAGCGAGGACTTAGCTTACAAGCACATCTCCAAGCTGCAGTGACTTGATGCTGAGACTCATCTTTATTTGAAGGATGGGAACAAGTGGCAACAGTGCTATTGAAATTTCTGAATCGCTTTGCCTCTAATCTTTTAAAGGAGCCATTGCAAAATACTGAATTCTTGAGAAAGGCTCTGTGCTCCCCATAAAGTCATAAAATCCATATCAATACCCTACACGATGTGAATCGCTTCACTTTAATGGAGAATGTATTTTCACTTAGATGCTAAAATCCTTTAATATAACAATAAAGAGCTATAAATTTCTTATGGAAAGGCTGAAAAAAGGTGTAGTTTGCTGATGATTAATTTCTATCACAAAGTACCAAACAATAACGCAGTTTATTTCTTCTACCTCTGTAACTCATAATGTTCTGTGACTTGCACAGACCAAACCCCTTCCACAGGGAATCCTGCTAAGTTCAGTAAGCTACAGCTGAATTCCACGAATGCATCTTTTGTAGTCTCTCCAGACAAAATTACTAAAGATTACTTCCTTTTTCTGTAAGAAGTAACAGAAATATGTACAAAGAAAAAAAGCATCCTTATGATAATTATGATAAGTTAATTGAGATTTCATTTTTTTTCCATTCCTTTTCCTCTGGACACGTGCCACAAACCACTGACCTTTAAAACAACTTTTTATTCTTATCTTGTGTACTTAGCCAAGAAAGATATACCACATGGAATTCTGCATTTTACAGATTGTGTAAGAACTTTCTTTATAGGTACATGTATTTGTCTTCCTGTGTAAGTGCAGAAGATTGGTAGATTGAAGATAGAAGGTTGGTAGATTTTTCTTTTATTTGTGGTTATCAGAGCCTACGTTTCCAAAAAAAATTTCCAGAAACATTTGCATTAATATAGTCACAGAACATATATAACATGGCAAAATTAACTTTTAAAATAATCTGGAGTCACAATTTAAAATCTTCACTCTTTGATTAAGTTAAAAAAAAATCACATTTTAGAAGATGGATTTTGGTTATTGTCCAAATTAACTTGTATCAGAGTTTAATGAACAGAAACATGGCAAAAATTCATGAGATGAAAATGCTTGTCTTTTGCATGTTAATCCTACTATCCTTAATGTGCTTAGTCTTAAGGTATTGTAATTATGTCAAGTCTTCTAATGAGCTTTATTTTCCCAACAAGTGGAATATACACACAATTTTGCTCTACAGAACAAAGGAATAACTTTCTGTATTGCATACATGTAAAGCTTCAAAATCATAATTAAAGGATTGGAAATGTAGGGGGAAATTAAAGTAGAATTTTTTTAAGTGCAACCCTTTCATTCAGGCCTATTATTTCATTTCTTTTTCCAGAAACATAAAGCAGATGTTAAAAAAAGAAATAAAAAATCTTATGCTATCATGAAGGATCTTGTTATTGCTTTCCAGTCACTCTGTCCCTCACAAAAGGACCTTTCCACATCCATTATTAGCAGATTTATTTTTTTGGAGTAGAATATTTTGATCAGAATTTTCAATGGTTTTACCAGCAAGACTGTGAGAACATGAATTTTGGATTTTTAATACATGTGATTCTTCATTACAATTTAACGATTAAACCAGATTAACCATTAAGCTGGCTGCTGAAAAACACCTAACTACTAATCACTGAAAAAAATCTTAACATCTGTTGCCTGAAAGTCATGACTGCTGACATCTTTTTTTTTTTTTTTTTTTCCTAGATATTGATGTGGTTTCGATTACACTTCAAAAGTTACTGAACATTTCTTTTCAACCCACTCTCAGCCTTCACAGCTAAAGAAAAGCACAAGCTAATGGGACAAGTTCATTCTGATTCTCGGTATATAATCAGGCTTCGTTTCATAAAATAAGTTTGTGATCATCTATGCACTTTTGAAGCCCTCAGGGACCTATGCTCACTTGCAATTGCAACGTCCTAACAGGTTTAAAACAATACAGTAAGAGGATGGGCAATAGGAGTGTTTGTGATTACCCAATGATATGGAAGTATAACTGTATCAAACCTCACTCTATGTTAAATGGAATCTAGTCTGACAGCACTCTGGCTTGGGAACCAAATTAAAAAGGAAATAAATATTGAAGATCCTGTCAGGACTGAGCCTGGGATCTTGGCTCACACTAGCAAGCAAGTCTGGCTCTCCGCACTTGCTGAGCACTGCACGTGCCGACACCAGTAAAATGGCAGCCCCAGAACCACTTAGCATCAGTAATGCACGGGTCAGCACCCTCGCTTGTTTCTGTCATCCAAGAAAAACCCTCCCCTTCTCTGCACAAAAGTGATTCCTTGCTTTGTAAATGGCTTTTTGTCAAGATACTACCGTCCCATGAAGAGCACCAGAGCTTCGCTGCTTTGCTCTGCAGATTACCTACAAAATGGTGGCACTGATACTATATTACAGGAACATCTTTTGGAACCAAGACTAGATACTCCTATCAATTTAAAATGCAAGTTTGGAGGAAAAAAAGAAAGAGGATTTACATGTACAAAAACACGTGAGAGAAGCTTTCATTACATAGAATGTAACAGACACCACTTCTCATTTCATTCACTGAGGACTTCTAGCAATAAGCAACATCTGCTATCGTCAGCCCACCTAATTTTCCCAAAGAAAGCTAGCACATCGTCCTTTTTTTTTTTTTTTTTTTTTTTTGGTCAGACAACTTTTGCCAATTTCCTTAGGTATATACTCCATGGATAAATAGATCTGTCTGACATTTTTGTTATGATTTAAAGCAAGTTCTCAATTTAAATTTCATCCAACTTACAACCCAACTGTGTGAATCTGCATCACACTAAATATTTGTTCTTTATACCTATCCCATATACACTTGTAGAATTCCACCCTGTATGTTTAACCCTCCTGACTCTTTTTCCATAGCACAGACTTCAGTTTTTGCTACTTTGTTGAGCTCCCTGCAGTTTATGAGAACTAAAATATATTTCAGTATACTCCAAGTATAATCACCAAAGGTGTTGGGCTGCTCCAGATGGAGTAAATTCATAAAATACTCGTTGAAGACTTAGCCATACAATTAAGCTTAAACTGCATGTTGATATTATATGATAAGAGTTTAGATTAAGCACCTTTTTTTTTTTTTCTTGAAAATTTCAACCTATTCCAAGTTGAGTAAAGGCCTGAATCCCACCTGCCTGTAGGGAGGCATTAGGAGGGCCCCTGAGGCATCTTCAGGGAAGGGCTTCGGCCATTTTCTTCTTCCTGACACTTCAAGAGGAGAAGGTACAGCTGGAGGAGGGACAGAACATGGAAACCCTTCACTGCGAGTTAGTAGAGTTGGGAGGACACAGAGGGCATGGGGAAGACATTCACCAAGCGGCAGTGCCCTTAAATGCCTGTACCTGCGTACCCAGGTCTGACAGTGAGGCCCACCTGAGGGTTACTCTGGACAAAGTAGACTTGGCCCGCGTTTCAACCTGCACGTGGCCAGCCCTGTGGCCTGCCATGTTTTCTTCTGCCACGTGTTTAAGGTCCTCAGTTGTGGTGGAGGTCAAAGCTGTCCTGCTACACTACACACTGACAGACAGACACACTGCTGAGACTACTCCTTCACGGCAGTCTTTGAAAGCCTGAGCCCTTGAACAAAAGATTTTCCATTCATATGAAATTTCTGCCCACTGCAAGCATATTTGTTTTTTTGCAAATTCTGCTGTTTCTACACCAAAGTTTAAAAATGCTTGAGACTAAAGTAAATCTATAAAGTTATTAAAATAAGGGAAAGGTGCCTATAAGACGCATACACTTTTTCCAGTCATATCTCACAAAAAAAAAAAAATTCTTACAAAGTAACAGTGTCACTAGAGTCGTTTAATAAACACAATAAATAGCAAAAAACATTTCTCATGAGAAGAAAAAAGGCCTTGCTGTTTGCTGTATCCAGAAAACATCTGACGTTTTGCATATTTTGAGCTTTCAATTAAGTAGAGAAAAATTTGGTGTGGATGTGACAGAGTAAACAGCACTGACCAAATAGCTCCAACCTTCCCCATTAAAAAACATGTTTAAATGCTAGCCCTAGATGATTCATTTGGCAAAGTGCTTATTAGTAAAATAATTTAGCAAAATTCTTGTCTCCTGCGTAAGAGACTAACGAGGATAGAGATGGGAAAGACAGAGATGGGCCGCAACTTGCCTTTCCCAGCTCCACTACACATGAGGTTACACCTAAATCCATGATGGCTCCTCAATAAGTGGGCTGGTTTTTGTTCATGCTGAACATGTATGCTCTTACTGAGCTCTGGAGGTATGAGAACTTTTGAGAATACCCAGACAAAAAGCTTTGTTCCAGAGGCCAAGCCTGAATTTAGGAGTTTAACTTAACACCTATTGTGCTGAAAATGTTGGCTGGTGCTGATACCACTAAACTCCCACTTAGATCTTCTCTGTGGGGAGACTATGTTATGATTTTTACTGTTAAAGAACACAAAGGCCACAAGTTTGAATACAGTTTCTAGACAAGACCACAGAATACATCCCATTAATTACCAGAATCCTTATGTGTATATCCATATTGTTTATTTGGGGTCCGATACCAAAACCTGACCTCCTTTTAAACAGTCACAGCCTGAGAACACAAGTAAGCAGAGTATTTACAACCCAGGTTCTGCAGCAAGTTACATTACCTCATTACTGTCTCCCTCTGTGGAGCTTAATAAAGCAAGTTTTGGCTAGAACTGGACTGAATCTCTCTCTTGCGGGTGCAGTCTACCACCTGCAGCTGAAAATGTTTAATTGTCCTTGTAATAATTGACGAAAACATCTTCAAAACTGGCCAAAAAGCGGTGGGGCGGAGTGAAACAGCTCAGTAAGATGGAATTGAAATTAGCCAATACTTCCATGCGATGGTACCACACAGTCAAATCAACCGCGATGTGGATTTAAAAGTTTTAGCCGGCTACTGAATTACAGGCCACTAGTCCACATGCCGCTCACAACTTTATTAAGAACTTTTAGTAACTGAGAACAGTCCAAAGCACGAGTAGTTGTGATAAGAGACGGAATTAAGTAAAGACTCAAAATCCTACAGCCAATTGTGGCTAAGCGGCAGCTTTAGCAGCTAATAGAGAGGTGCTTTGGACAGTCTCGGGCAATGCAGCTAGGTGAGTAAGCAGAACGGAGACATTTCTGAGAAAGGCGGCACACTAACGAGGCCAAACTTCAATCACAGCATAACTTGCGGGATGAAAATCACTCTTCATGCATGTCACTTACCCTAAAGGGCCCCTTAGGGCAACTCTTGTTAATGGCACTGTCAAAATAATTATAAGAAGAGAGTGCACGTGTGTGTGTGTGCGCACACGAACTGTTACTCTTTAAACAAAAAGCACTGGACAGTAAAGCTCAATTTTGCTATTCAACAATGTGCTTGCAGATACATTAGCTTGCAATGCAATTAATCTCGCTTGTTAACAACAGGTGTGTGTTGACAGACAGCTTGGTCAAACTGGGGAATATATTTAGCTCCTCTTTTCTTTTACTGTTCAATTAGGAAAAGAAAATGAGAAATACAAATTCAGGAATGAAAAATGTCACCCTATCATTATCTTACAGTTATTTACTTTTGACCCTGAAATAAATTATAGTGCTACAATTCCCATGGTGTACCTGCCCTAGTCTGTGTAGATCACAACTGCTTATATTTTGCTGTCTATTAAACGGTATTTATCACAAAAATCTCAACTTTCTTTCTAACAAATTTACAGGAAAAAAACATTAATATTAGTGTATTTCAGAAATGAATAACAGGTTGATGCAGACTGATGAGAAAAGCTGCTCATAGTTTGGGGCTAAAGATAAGTCACCCAACAGAAATGGTATGAAATTCGTTAAGATGAAACATTACCTGTTATCTAAACCAGAAAATAAGCTGTGCACAGGCTATTTAACCATATTGGCATGCTATGCATCCCATGTTAAATGCTGAGACTACAGATCTGTCCATGATCTAAAGCTTAATTAAACATTTAACTCCAGGTCCTACATTAACAAGAAATAAATGTTACATATATGCACAAGTTAACAGAGAAATTAAGAATATTAGTATAAACGAACTGCAAGTCCTTTAAAGCATATAAACCCTTTCAAGGATGGCTTTAACTATTTACATAGTTTAAAGAATGTTATATGTGCGCAACATGGGTGAATTAATGTTTCAAAGACAATCCCAATATTTTCAGCTTCTCACACCGCTGCATGAATCTTAAAGCCATAAAATAACACATGCTTAAATTCTTTCCTTTCCTGTTACAGACAGAAAAGATAGATTAAAGAATGAAAGAAAAATAACAGCACTCTGAAATATTTAGTGTTACGCAATTTCATTTAATGCAATTTCATAAATTTTAAACCCAAACAGTATTTGTACACATACATGTGATACTATCTATGGTGCTACAGAGTTATGCAATATTTTATGCAACAGTGTAGCTCCATTGGTAATTTCACAATTTAAAACTTAGTATTCCTTTTTATTGGATGCAGGTGAGAAAACTTGAAACAGCTTTCAGATATCAGTTTAAATAGCTAATAAAAGAAAACCCTAAACTTTTGACTTCAAATTTGAAATATAGCTGATTATCAGTGAGGAACAGTTATTTTGATCTTTTGAAAGCAGGTATCTGTTTAAAAATACAATTCTAACATGGTTTTGAAGTGTGGAAAGAAAATGTTACTGTTCTTTATCCTAAAATGACAGAAGTCTCCGTTAGAATTTCTCACCTTTTGCTTGGTCCCTCAATATTATTTACTTTGAGTTTGAATATTGAAATTTCAGTTCCTAAAGAGATTTTAGATAGTAATTAGCAAATAGATAAAGAGAATTTTTTAAAAAAGTGATGAAGGTATAAAACTTCAGCTGTAGCATCTGCTAGGACAAAATCTGCTGGCTGCACAGCGCATAGAAACCGAGTTCTTGCACCACTTAAGTCATGAAGGGCAGGAGATGACCCAGAGGACCAAAACATTAGCTTTTCTTCCCTGCATTTTGTGGATCTTTTGCTGGAATAATGAATTCAAGATCTGTAGCTAAATTTTAGCTCAAATCTGCATGAAAATATTTAACAAATGCCAAATCCTATGAAAGGTGCTTTAAAAAAGCGTAAATGTGTAGCAAAAAGTGTAATCTACAATTAAAAAAAAAAGAATTTTTCAGTTCTTATCAGAGGAATATTTAATATAATAGCAGAGTCTTTATTACTAAAAACTAACTAAATCACTGGCTTACTTGACTGGAAATAGAATGACATGCTCAATGTTGTATGAACAGATTTCTTAACAACACCATGAACAGGCACAGAAGCTGGAAGTCAAGGCATGGTATAAAAACACCAAATCTTGTTGCAGCCTAAGGAGGCAGAATTTCATCCCAGCCATAGCGAGCCCATGAAATGGCCCAAAATTTGGAATAATTTTTCCCGTTCATGACAATTTAGCTCTCCTGCACGTCTGGATATGTTTGCAGATGCCATTCTCTTTATGGTTCTAAATAGGTTGAAGATGGTTCCTTAGTTCAAAGAATTAATGCAACTATTACTTTTTAAAATCAATCAAGCAAAAATCCTTACAGTAAGTAAAACAAGACTGTATTTTCCATAACATAAGGTTAGTTACTTATTACATGTTCACCTATGGTTAAGCTGCAACTGCTAAAAACTCTGAAGTTTTATTTACACAGAAATGCAGAATTATACTGGTTATATATAAAAAAAAACTTATTAGCATTATACATATTATAAATAGATGTAATGCAATATTGCATGATATGTTCTTTGAAAGTCAACATTTTATCCATTTTTCAGTTAAAGAAGAAGAGAGAAAGGTATTCTTCAGTGCACTTTGTCCTAATCACTAGAACAAAGAAAGGCACCGCACACTGTTGTTAGCAGTTACAAACAATGCAAGTCCTATTTTGCACCATGACCTGGAGTAAAGGGAGGCTGCCCACCTCACATTCCTCGAGCAGAGCACTGAGCCACTATTTCAGTATTTTAAAACTAGCAGAGAAAACAGTCTTGTCTATCATAACGCTAGCATATTTTCCAGCAAACTGCAGTAAACAGAACTGTATTTTCAAAGAGGATGTTAAAAATAGAAACATATGATCTTTTCCCACCTAGAATTGTATCCTTACAATTAAAGACTATTAGCTGGCATCCCTTTTAACCGTCAAACTCAGACAGTGGCAGTTCTATAGCCACAAAGAGAAGCAGTAAATGAGAAGAACATGTTACTACACTGCATTTGAGAAAGTTTGGCTCCAAGCTATGCACTGATTAATATCAGATCTCCTTCTTTACTTGCCTCTTGACAATCTTGTCACATCTGGCTGACAAATCCTTACAAGCTTATCCAAACCAAGGCAGCCCAGATCATGCTCCGGGAGTAGCTTGAAGGAAGCGGCAACACCAGCCATGCACTGATGTGCCATCATGAAACTAATGAAGCTGACTTCACTTGCAGACTGCAGGAACACGAAGAAACACAACATGCCTCAAGGTTTTGCAACATAACGCAGAGTTAGCTCACCAAAAGATAAGACAAACAATCAGCTCCCGAGGTTCAAGAAGCCAAGTAGTTACACGAATTACAGAAATTTATATATAAATTGCTCAGACGACAATCTCAGCTAAATGAGCACACCAAACTCCAACTTCAGATCAGATGTGAAAATTGACTGCTAACTGCCTTTCAAACAATGGTTTGTTTTAAATTAAAACAAAATCAGCTCAATTCATTTTCTCTCTCACATCCACAAAATATCAGAAAGTTGCCTGGCTCCCCACATTATTCAAACTAAAAAACACATATAAATTTTTTAAAATTATATACAAAAAATAAAAGGAAAAAGAAATAGGGGAAGAAAAGAATAGTGTCACTTTTTATCCACAGGATTTTACAGAAGGATAAGCCACAGCCTGTATATATCAGTAGCCTTCCCTTGGGTTAGCGATCTGCCCTCTCCTCATTTTTAAACCAAGGATTCCTTACACAGAGCACTAGAAGTATCTGGCCAATAAATAAACCAGAAAGTAAAATGCTGTATCTTAAACACATCTAACAAAACCTCATTATGTAGGAGATGACAAGTAAACCATGTTTATTTTTCTACATGATGAAAAAAATCAAAATAAATTAAATAAGCATCTTTTATTCTGATGCATTTAACCTCTTAATGAGCTCAATATATTTTAAAAATAATAATAACAGAAGACAACCCCATACACACACACACACACACACACACTCCCTCTCTCCCCCCTCCCTCTGCCCCCCCCCCCCTCTACAAACAGACTGATCCTAAGAAAAGGAATTGCCGGCCTTATTTTCTGGATGCTAAATAGTCAGCAATAAATTGAATATAAAGGGCATACATTAGATTCCACTTTAGTGGTAATTTTAAAAGAACTTCGTACTGAAATTATATTGTTGTCTGCTCTTCAGTGCATTTATACGTCATAATAATGATAATGTATCTGCTTAAAGCACTTCAGTCAGAACACATCTGAGTCACAAATCACAGATTTTATTGTTATTAATGTATATCGAGGACTTCTACAATTAAACATTGTCAAGTATTTATGATTTACATGCTACTACTTCAACTGGAAAACAATTATACAAGTGATGGCTCTGCTTATTATAATCAGCCTGCAATTCTGCATTACTTACTGTAGAATAGAAAAGTCATACAGATGTTTACAGTGCACAGCAGAAAGAAAAGCAGGATTTTTTTAATATAAGTAGTTTTCTACTTTCACAGTATCTTTTAGTAATTAAGAAATGGAGAGTACATTTCACTACAGCTTTCATCTCCATTGTTCATTACCCAAAACAACACCATTACAAGAATTTTTATATCTCCACAGTGCATAACCACAAGTAAAAGTTGCACAGTAAAAACACACATTCATATATAACTGCAAAGAACTTTCCTTACCTCAGACATTCTTACTGTGCTTATGTTTCCAGAGCTATAAAACAGTTTCCCATTCCCTCAGTGAGTTGTACAAAGAAGTACTGGAAACACTCCTGTCTGTACAAGTACTAAGGCAGAACCATCACACGCCTCTTTACTCTTGTCTGACTCTGAGCACCTCAAGGTCTGATGTATGCTCAGGCTGTGCACAGGGGAGTGAAATAGGATCCTCCCCCTTGGTGTTCTCCAGACCTACAGTACGAAGTTGTGTCTGCCTCTCACCTCTGCAGCCAGCTCTCACCTCGCTGCCCCGGAGTGCTGTGCTCCAGCATGCTCCTCCAGTCGCAGGGCAGTCCCCTCACAGCTGGCTCGAAGAGGGCATGACACTCATCTTTCACAGAGATTTGATCAAAAGGAGTCACGGAGGCTTGAGGCACTCCTAATGCAGTGCGAGGAGATTCTACCTCTGCTCTGGCAGCCTAAGTAATGCATTAAATCAATGCAGCTGACCTAAGGCCTATTACATTTTTTTTTCCAAGAGTGTACAACTATCTGCAAATAAGCTATGAGGTACTTACGATTAAAATTACTTATTTTTAGTGTCAGAGTGTTGTTTTGCAAATTGCAGCTGCTGATTTTTTTTCCTTTCTTTTTAAACATTTGCAGGTCTTAAAGGTTCATTGAGTGGGGCGTGTATTTTTTAAAGTTAAAACACTTCCCCCTATCAACTCACTTTTGCGTTAAGGCTGAATTTTATTTCTTTTTATGAAGTTGAAGCTTCCTATTAACAAAAGTACAGGCCATAAAGACAGGAGAAGAATTACTTTCCAGTAATTGGGCCAAAATCTGTTTTGAGTTATTCAGGTGTTGGGTTGCATTCATGAGTTAGAACAGGATTTTTGTCATAGTCATCTCTCACCTATTTAAAAAACAAAACAAAACCACGAAGAAAACACTTCTCCCTACTCTAGTTTTGCCTCCGATGTATTATTTCTTGGCACTCTCCTAAGCCAGGCACACACCGTGCTACGCCCAGAAACACACATGAATAAGTCTCCCTGGACTCAGTGGGAATCCTTTTAGGAACATACCAGGACAGTGTTTGACCAGATGAATACCTGTAATCCTATAGGGAAGGCAGCAGGAAATAAGATGGCTGTAGGGAGAAGACAGCTAACGTAACGAATAATTGTTGGGTAATTTGTCTTCTAATCCTATTTATTATTTGCTAGATATATGCACAATGCTTAAGGAGAGAACCTAATTTGCAGCTCACTAAATACTGGAGAAAAGACGATGTCAGCTCCACCACAGTGACTGGAAGCAGGCCAGATAAAGCCAGTTTTAAAGCCAATACCAGAACCTGGGCCCACAGAGCACAACACAAAGCATACGCTTTCCCTGAATCCATAGGTTTCTCCACCCTATACCATATTTCTCCCACTGAACTACTTACAAAGACCGAGAAAAAGAGAGGGGGGATTTAGTTTCACAGTATGGCCTGCCAGATATTTCTGCCAGAAAAACGCCGAAGTGTGCAAAGAGTCAGCCACCGATAGGTCCTCCCCCGGCAGAGCTCAGCCCAGGGCCACCTCTACCAGCGCTGGGCTCTGCCAAGGATGCCAGGGCACTTCCACGCACATCATCGGCGGTCTCGTGAGCTGTAGGACGAAGCATCCACAAACTCACAGCCACGGGATGCTATCTGAGCTGATTCTTAGGAGCGGTTTTAAAAGCCTATGCTTGGTAGTGAGGGGAAACCCGAACTGCCCTCTCGTGATGATAACTCAAAGCCAAAGGCACACCTTGTTGCTAAAATTGTGTTTCCTTCTTAATGAAACAGCAGTGTAGCTAAGGAGTCTACCTGATTGAGAATTCTCCAACAAAGAGTGGCTTAAGATTACACAAACCGCCAGAAGGTCTGAATTTACTTCAAAATGATAAGTGACTAAAAGTCAGCTGTGTGGAGAGCTGTTCTCCCCTCCAGCCAGTTCCCAGGAAAAACCTATTTACTAGCTATCTGCCATTTGCCTGGAAGATGATAATTCTTATTAAATGGGCTAAGTATCCATAGCAAACAATTTAAGACCAAAGGACGTTTTTCTTAATTAATTATCTACTAACAGTCTCTTAAGCATTATTTTCATTGTTCAAGCTTTTTCAATGAATATTTTATGGGAACATATTCCAATCTTGCTCTTTTTCAACTATTCACTGTCACTGATTAGCATTTTTTCAGCTTTTTACTACCTGTGCTCCATTCAGTAAAATCCAATGATCTCTAGCATAATGTGACATGTTTGAGACAATTTGCATTTACAGGTCAACTTTTAAAGAAATACTAGCACACTAACTGTTTGCAGTAAGTTCAGCTGATTCATAGTTCAAGCTTGCTTGTACAGAACAAATTATCAAGGTGTATCTTGAAGAATGACCAAAATTGAAACTAGACAGTGACTCCCATAACTGCTCTTCCAGCAGTGAAATTTAATTGAAAAATAGCTTCTTGTGTAAAAAATAAGCTTCAGGACAGAGCCCCACGCTTGAGCCAAAGGTCTTGGGTTCAAACTGGGGCTCTGCCATCAAATTGCTATTTTATGTTGTTGGGCAAGTTATTGCAATTTTTGCAATTCTGATTTATTTTTTGAATGCATTTGAGTTGTAAGCTCCTTGAGGAAACCAAGGCATCTATCTGGGTTCTCAGGGACACTTGAGGGCAAAGTAAAAGGTTTCCCAGGTCTGAAATCCATGCAAGTCCAAATGTAAACACTTAGAATCACGGCGTAACAAGGCAGCCCAAGGAAAGCTGCTTTCTTTCCCTATCTGCCCCAGCCTGTCTCTCCTTCGCCATGTCTCAGCCTGTGTTCAGAGCAGCACGAACATACGAGGACGTAGGGCAGACTGTGAAGTGCTAAAACTACTTCACCAAATTCCAGAGTGCTCACAGTTTTGAGAAGAGCTCCAACACATGGAACTGGTTACAGACAGAAAGCTGCTGCTCTTACCTGATTTTATTATCTAGCATTTTTTTTTTTTTTTTTTAAATAGGTATTAATCATAGGGAATCGCTACAACTGAGATAGCGTGATGTAGCACCAAAGTGCAATATCATCCCCAGAAAAATGTTTCTCTTGGCTTTTTTTCAATCACGATTTGGTGGCTGATTCCAAAAAGAAGAAAAAAAGTCATTTTAAAAAGATCCAACTATTCAAGCACAATCTAAATGTTAGAAGTAGGTTTGATCTTTGCTGCTGTGTGCTCTATGCAAAGGGGCACGTAACTTCCCCAAGCACACGCTGTCTGTGTCAAATTCTCCCAGAGTTAGCTGCAAAATGGCATTAACCTCTGTGTCCTGCCTTCTGAGCCTAAATTCCAAACACGTAATACGCTATGTCCCTCTTCCTTAAATCAGTGCTGGCAAAGATCTCCGTGCTAATTCAATGGTCTGCTCACTTATTGCCTTGGAGAGAGGTGCGGATTAAGCATTTCACCTTACAAAAGACGTGTCAGCCCCACGATCATACAGATGGGCAGTGGGGCACCTTTCAGCAAGGAAAGCCACCAGGAACAAGAATTACACACTTGTCCAGAGCTGAAGGGACCCAAGAGTTTGGGGAGATGGGAGGGAAAGAGGAAAAAGGCCTTGAAAATGAAGAGAACTTTGGTCCTGTCAGCAGGACATAAGCATACTTGGGGGCCTGGGTTTCAAATGACTTGCAAGCCCAATAGTTTCAAAATTTAATGAACTTTTCATTATGAAGACAAAAGTAGTTCTAAACTGTGTACTGTTTTTTTTAAGCACTTGTCAACTACATAAAGGCCAGCTTAAGCCATAGAGTTCATAAGCAGCTTTCTCAAGGTGTGTGGAAGGTCTGGGTATGGCACTCCAGTTCTCATCTAAGCAACAGAGAAACCCAAACCAAGGTAGGCTGATTTTGTAAGGTGGCCCTAGCAGATAATACTGAGCTATGGTGTACAAAACTGTTTTTCATTAACAGTTTAATCTGAGTTTAAATGTTGATCCCTATTTTGCTATTTATATCTCCTTTAGTGTAATTAGATAAAAAGAAAATACGCAGTTTATTTAATACTATCTGCATTTGTACCTCTGCTTCAGCACTACTTTTTCTCTAACTGTTCACTACATCACTTTCCTTTGTTAGCTCAAAATAGCTCAAGACGCTAATATTTGAAGTAAGGCATATTACAGACCCAGAAAGAAACCATCAACACCATCTCATACCACTGATCCATCCCCTCTCCATAGAAAGTCACCAGAATCAAGAAAACCTGCAGTGAAGTTGTGAAATAGCTACCTGAACAGAAAGTTTCTTTTCATCATTTATTAAATATTGCTTTATGTCAAAATGTATTTCTTTCTGCAAAAATTGACAATGGATTCTGTAAGTTTGCCATCTAACAGGTGTGGTATGTTTTTTTTTTTTTAGGTTACGTAGTTACGTCCTTTTTTAAGGCCCAGTTCCCTGCAGGAATGGTACCATAATTATACAACATGGCTTAATTATGCACTGCACAGAAAGAGCTTTTCAATACTGGTGTTAAAACATGCTGCTTGAAAACGTGAAATACAATAAACCAACAGACGTGGCTTGACTTCTCTGTGCTAATCACTACATTTGTTTGTGTCATATCTTATTAATCTCTTTGCTAATCGAGGTGGTCCTACTGCTGATCTTCCTAGCAAAGCCTTCCCCTGCTTCTGGTGATTTTTGGAATTGTGTATTTTCATTCTTCTGTTCTCATTCCTCATTTTTGCTATTTTTTTTTGGTAGATGTCATAAGATCACCTGACAGGATACGCTGTCCCATTTGACTTTTCGAGAGCATTAACATTCTTTAACATTGCTCTGTTCTAATCTTTTGCTTTCTACCATTTTAGTTTCCTCTGTTTAATGCAGCTTTACACTAAAGCAAGAGACACACAATTAGGAAGGACTTGGTGACAAACATAAATACAACATTTTCTCTTTTCTAATGAAAGCAATAGAGTTAATCCATTGCTCACATATACCACACAGATGAGTTCATCCAATTTTCTGATAACTGGGGCTTTCTGTTGAATGCTTACAATTTCATTCCAGGACTTGACAGCATTTACGAAAACTCCAGATTACTTCTTTCCAGTATGCTCTACTTTGCATTTTTCAGCAGTTTTATCTGCTCTTCAGGTAGGTTTATTAGATCTTTTTGGAGAGCTTTACAATTCAGAGTCTTAATGAGTCTAAAACATGTATCTTCTCTGTAAGCAGCATTCCTTCTGTAGTCTCTCCAACCTCCCCAGATTTTTAATAAACACCGTCTGACCCACTGTGAAGCCTGGAGCACCCAGCTTAACTATTAGCCGTTTGCAAACTCATTGGCTGTTCCTATTCTTTGTTCTGTCATTTTGCCAGTTTAAAGTGTTAAACTGAACACATTACCTTTCACCTTCTTGCCTAGTAGGTGCTTTCTATGCTTGGATTTCAGTATGTACAACCAAAGAGTGCAGGACAAGAAATCAGGAAGAGCTTACATAATGACGTTATCTTCTTTAAAATGTTTTATGAAGTAATGACCACAGAATCCAAACTTCAATGAGGGACAGGCTTCAAATTCAAATCCGTATTTGGAACTAGAGCTTGCAAATGGGCCAAAAAAGCATCAACTTTGAAGTTGTCTAGCCCCTAGAAATATACCTAGTTAAAAACACAGAAATATAAAAGTTTATATATATATATAGATAGATAGATGCAGTGAATATCAAGACTGGAAAAGTTGTTACGAAAATATGAATTGCATCACATCACTGTTCAAAGTAAGTATATTTTAACTGACCTGCCTGAATCAGAACAGCTTGAGACATACACTTACAGACTTTTCTTGGCTCTCTCCTTCCATTTCCCGCTAACCCCTGGGCTGTTAGAAAGAAAATTGGCTTACTCACTGATTCTGTTTCTTTCTTTCTCCATTTCTAAGTTCTTGAACTGCAAAGAAGTATGCAGCTTCTATCTAAAAGGATGGCAAAAAGATGTATCACCTTATCATATATACGACATGTCTACCCAACCAGAGAGAGCGCTCTAAGGGAAGGATGCAGCGTGGATGAGATACCCAAGTGTTCTTGGCAGCTCTGTCCACCCTTTGCATGGTCAGTCTGGTTTGGGGTGGGCTGCACAAAGGTGCTAGAGGAGAATATGAACCTGCAAACCTTTGGGCTAGATAAGAAAGGTGTTATCAAGCGAAATGCAATTTTCAAATCTTATCTAACAGCCAGACATTAATGGGAGCTGAAGTCTTTCGGTGTCAGGGATTAAGGTGGGAGCTGTACTGGCTACGCATTTTCCTTTCTGCACAATTCTAGCGATTGCCCTCTCATCTTGTAAGTCTTGTGAGGAGCATAAAACATTTAATTGCTAACTCTGTTATTAAGGAATCTACTTTGTCAGACTGCAGCCTCTAACAACGTTAAGTCTCTTAGAGCAAATCAGTTTTGATACTGATGTTTCTCAGAGGTGCAGCATTTAATCCTCAAATTACAACACAAGTTTTAACAGGCAGATTCTGTCTGTCACCGAGATTTAGTAATTAACAACAACAAAAAAAAATCCAACCCCCTTCCTAGCATTAATGGTTTATCAAAAGAATACCAGTAATTTCACTTAAGATATAGTGATGATCCAGGCAGAAATACAATGGGGAGAAAGACTTGTTTATGCTATCTGATTTAAAGTGCCTAGACAGAATTCCAGAGACTTTGTGTTGTCATAAAAGGAATAGTCAGTAACCATGTTTGTGCCCCCAGGCCAAAGGGTGTGACATTGGGCCAAAGGTGTGTCAAAGTCAGAAGAAAATGTCTGCCATAAAAACTGGGAGCAACTCATATTCACATGGTTAAAGAAAAGGAGAGCTGGCAGTATGATACCCGAAACATTAATGCCGTTGTTTGTTCCCCCCCCCAAAGGTGATCGAGTCCTACCAATACAGGAGACACTTCACCTACAGTACTGAGCTTTGTATTTATTTTCACAGCCTCCAGCATTTTCCTTCCTTTTTTTTTTTTTTTTTTTTTTTTTTCCTTGTTCTTTAATACCAGGTAGTGGTTTTCAACCATTTAAACCATGGCATATAATAACCGATGAGTAACATAGCAGTAATACCAGTGGTGGCAATTTTACTTTGTTTCTTGGGAGTGTCAGAGTATTACAGAGATGACTAGGATGTGTCTCAGTGGCAGTCTGATAAAATGAAAGATGATTTTTCCCTGCCCATAAGTTTTGCTAAGTTTAAATCATAAACGTCATAAAGGTTATAGGACTTGAGGCAATGAAATAAAAAGCAAACATTCTATGTTTTCAAATTAATTTCTGAAAGAAGAATTATTGCAAAAAATTACTACTGCTTATCTGCAGAAGATTTTTCTCTAAGTTCATAACCTACACATTTCTGGACAAACTGTTGAGTTTAACAACCATGCCTGAAGTACTGTTACCACTAGGACAATCTGAGTTAATTATGGGTGCTTATCTACCAGCTCTCCCATGCCGATGAAGAGTTATCTTAGAACTTTATGCTTTAGCCAAAACTTTTGTTCTCACTTATCTTTTTGATTTTAGATCCCCTCCTAATTGAATAGGAAGAAAAAAATTTAGTTCCTATTTTTACAAAAACATTCCAAGAAACCTCCTTGAAATGGTCACCCACCTTCCACCTAGTAGGTTTCTTTAAAACTACCGATTTTATTAACCTATTCCAGACATGTGCTTGCTCTTTTTCTGTCTCACATATGTGTTGAACTTCTGAAGTTTACCCAGTAGTAAAAGCAGAAGGTATAGCAACGTCCTGGAGAAGCATCTGACTACCCCCTTCAACCAGGATACCACATCAATACCGCGATGGTTTTCAGTGAGCTGTTTTTAATGGACAGCTCCCAGGTGACACCAGACACTGCTGCTGCAGCCGCCGCAATATCATACATCCTTGATTGAACTTTGATTAATTTTCCAGACTTTCAGAGCCTGTGGCAAAAGGATCCACAGCGGTAGCTGCAGCCATTAACTCCATCTTTTGCGATTTCTCCTTCTTCATTATGTTTGGGTCTTGATTGAACTTTGTTCCAAGTTAGTAGCTTTTGGCTATGGACAAGGGAGATAAGACTTTAGGAGTGCAGGAGGGTAATACGTGAAAAACTTACAGAGAAAGCTGTCCAGCTAGTTGGTGGTAGCTTTGGATATACCTTGATGATATGAGTGGTGTTAACAAAAAAAAGTTGGAATTCCAGCTAAAACCAGCCTAAATAACACAAGCAACCACTTCATACAGCCATATTCCAAATGTCTTCAATGTTTGCCTGTGTGTAACGGATAC
Organism: Oxyura jamaicensis; assembly: GCF_011077185.1. Lineage (NCBI taxonomy): Eukaryota > Metazoa > Chordata > Aves > Anseriformes > Anatidae > Oxyura > Oxyura jamaicensis. Next base: position 11,896,479 of record NC_048902.1, read on the forward strand.
TATTTTATTATGCTGGACAGATTCGAAGTTGCTGCATTCACACAATGAAAAATACCATTTCTGGGCAAAACCAGAACTTTACAGAAGGACTTGTTTAAAAATCCATGAATAATCCCAGTGGCTTCAAAAGATTATTTGCAGAGTGTGCTGCTAAATGGCGCGAGCAACTATCCCACTATTTTTCTGCTCAATATGACAACTTTGCAGTATATAGTCAACCTAGTGTTTGTTACATTATGTAATCCAAAAAAAAGCAGTTTATGAGCAGCTAGGACAGATCTTACACTTCTTATGAAAAACTAAACCTGATGATACTTTACTGAAAATGTTACACTGATTTTTTCGAAGCAGTCCTTCAATATTTTCATTACCTTACTCTCTTCCTTATTTCTGGCCACAGGAAGGAGAAAAATCTGGATAGTTTAATACTCTGTTAGTAAAGTGACATTTCAGTTCTAAGATTAATTTACAAAAAGAGCGAGTTTTTCCTTCTATTCTATTCTGCTCTTTTTTCTTTTTTTCTTTTTTTTTCAATTAATGCTTGAATCTGCCACTGTGATACATCCTCGGACCAACCAACATCCAGTTTTATTGCCAGCTGTTGATATTTGCCAATGGTGGTATATAGAATTGGTATGCAGAAGTGGCTGTAGTGATCTGTAGAGATTTTTGCCAGAACCTACAAATGCTGTGTAAAAGCCCCTTTCAGAGCTTGAAAACCAATATTTTTTCCCATCAGTTAATTTTAAACTATTAAGGGTGGTTCAAAATCCACTATGAATCAAAGATATACATGATGTTTCCATAACACCTGACACAATGGGGCTCTGTCCCTACAAGAGGCCTCTGGGCATTTCTGTGATAAGCAATAATAGATTTGTCTCTTGGAAGGTATGAGTTATTGTGGCACCTCCGGTATAGGCAACCTCTGAAATAATTGAAAACCTGGAAATAAAAGCAACCTTTTAAAAATAAAACACATACATACACACACACAAAAATAAATATAACTTTTCCTTGCTTAAACCTTTTTATTCATTGCCAAGAATAGCTGGCTGAGGAATCAGCATCAGCCACGAGCTCTCATTTATTTTCCGATGCCGCCTTGCCCCATTGCCCAGGCAGTCTCCGCAGTTTCCCTCCTCTCATCCCCTCACCACTTTGCCTTCCTCTGAACCTGAGGAGACAGAACAGCCTTCCAGCACCGAGCCCTTCTCAGTTTACAGACACCCGGCATTTCCAGCCTCTTGCCTCCTCCTGCCAACCCCTTCCCCACTGATCATTCTGACAGCAGACTGCTTACACAGAAAGCCAGAGTCTCTCTGCTACCAGATATTTTTTATGCAACATTAGGAACAGCATTTTATACTGGAAATTATTAGCTTAAATGTGTTCAGAATGGAACTCAACTCCTTGTCAGCTCAAGCTGTGTACATCTGGGTGATCCGGACACCAGGCTTGGCTAAGGTGGCTAGTCCCTTGCAGAGCCCCTTGAATTTTAGCATCTACGCTACTGGAAATGCACTTGAACAAGCACCAGCCTATTTTAGGGTGAGACTGGAGCTGCCCTGTTAATAACTCAGAAGCACTGGACTGGTTACCAGGGCTTTCCCTCCATTAATATACTGGTTTAAAATAATAGGGGAGCACGCATAGCGTGAGAAGTGGAAAAGAAGAAAAATGCTTCAAGACCAACCACTTTTTACAAGACACTTGGGGATTGCTTGGAGGAGCGCCAGGCCTGGAACAAGGTGCGAAATCATACAATTAAAAGAACTATGGCAGGTGTAAAACAGAAGTCTCTTATGAAGCAGTGGTTTAGGTATAATATCTGCAGGAAGCTAACTGCCAGACCGACACAGAAGGGATTGAAGAAGTAGGCCTGGCAGGATTACCACAAGGAAGTAATGAGCCTTCAGCTATACTAAAGACACACACAGCTTGTGCGATTTTCCACAAACCTCCTTTTCTCTTTTATGCTGTCCTACTGTTAAAAATAAACCATACGGTAGTGGTAAGAAGGGTGTTTTGTCGTTCCCCACCTTAGGCCTTAGGTTCCTGTGGAGACAAGCCGAACAGTCATGGCCCTACCAGACGTAACGATGGAGGCCGCAGCAGACTGCGCTGAAGCCGCATGAGGTTAATGGGAGTTGGGGATTAATTTTGATGCCTTTTTCAGTGCCTTGGACAGGTGGCCCCTCCTGCTGAGGGTCTCCATGAACTAAAGGACTTTCTCCTGCCTTCACAGGGCCAACACGACTTGTGTTGCTGGCTTTGAGGGAGGCAGGAGCAAGCCTACTGGCAGCAACTGAGACATTTTTATTAGCCCGGCCACATGCCTTGTTCCAAAGCTCCTGCCTTGTAATAATTTTTTCTGTATTAAACTCTTCATCCACATATGGCTCCACCATACTCAGCTTATCCAACAGATTAAGAGAATATTCTTTTTGAGCTGAAGATGCAGCACGGCATCCAGCTTGCGTGACTCTGTAGTAAAGGAGCACTATGTCTCCACATCAATTAGACAAAAACTAGGGAAAAACCACTAAGATTAACATAATCATTTAGTGCTTTCTTCTTTGGAAATTGTCCGTGCTGAAATGAGGTAGGATACAGTCAGCACAATCTTTATTAAAAACACTGTGACACCTTCAAGCGGAAATGGAGCATTTGCTGTGATCTTTACTTTTCTCTACAATAGAGGAAGGCTGTTAAGAAGGAAATGCCTTTTTGGACTCTGAATATATTTAAATCCTCATTGGTAAGAATCAGTTTAGTTCCAAGAAATGCAATTTATACTAGATCTGTAATAAATTCCATATATCTCTGAAGCCTTTCATTTCAAGTGATCTCAACACATTTTTTATTAAAAAGCACCAATAAAACATTGCGACCCTCACTATATGCTTAGCATTATCTCCCTTTTACAAGGTGGTGGATTTCTGATTTACCAAAAGTTGTATAATAAATCTGTGACAGAGCCAGCCTGTCATTCAGCCAGTTTTGTGGCTTCATCCTCCTCCTAAGAATAGGATTTTCTCCTGACCACTATTTTAGCAAGCAAGCGACAATTGCTGTTTATAAACATTACACAGTACAGGCACAATCCCAGCCTTTACAAACACTTCCCCTATAGAGTTAGAAAAAGATGTCTGTGTGCAGAAGCATCATATTATACTGGCCAGCAAAGAGAAATAGCACAGCCTTCGCAATACCTCTATTAAAAAAAATTGTCTTCTTTAGAAAGCTCTAAAAACTCATTTCTAGCCTTAGAAATTGTGTATTCTGTTTATCAAGATATTTTCTCTGTACTCCAACCCACATTATCTGGGTAACATTCATTTTGTAGCATCAGCCTCACAGAATGTGAAATACGTGTTTACAGGGGAGGAGAGATGCAAGCTACTTTTATACATAGATTTTGTGATGTAAATAAGGGGTTGGAAAGTCCGTTTGTGAAAACACCAGTATTTGGTGCTTCTTTAGGCTAATTAGTAACTGCTCTGCACAGCCCAGCCATTAGCAGTGGAACACACTGCTCGTTTTACTTCCCAATTAAAGCATCGCATCGTGCCTAGCCAGTCACAATTACAAGAACTGGAACAAGGAGGGAGCCTAAGTAAACAACAGTTGTGTTCAGGAGTATATCTTGGGTACCTGCTTTATCACCTCACCAGAAAATAAGCACAGTTTGAAACAACAAGTGTTTCTCAAAGGCTTGCACTTGGCAAACCTCAAAGTGACCAACTGTATCGGGGACTTGAAATTACCACCTGGCCTCTTACCGTCGATTACAAGCTCTGAACACTCAGCTACCTTTGAAACATGGCTGAAAAATAACCGCGATGATAAAATAACAGTAATCTCGGGAAAAGACAGGCATTCACATTAAAAAGCAATTGCTTATCCTCTCTGAAATCCCATGGTTCTTGACCAGAAGACGCAATACCACTAACACAGACGCCTGGGAACACCGAGGGGACACCAGACCAGCGCCCTGCTGTGATGCCTTAGGCAAAAACACGCCCCTGACTGGTACCCTTGCCCAGCGGTCAGGGCTGCACAGTAGGAGCAATGTTTGCACAGATTTCTCTTTAACTTAAGTAAAAGTGTTGGTGTTGTTTTTCTTTATATATTTATTTTTACTTGAAGTTTATCAAGTTATTATCTAAGTGAAGTTAGAAAAAAAATAGCACAGCTCTTCATAGTTTTACTTTTGTTCAAAGAGCTCATCTGTGTCAAAAATATTTTATTTCCGATTTATGTTAAATTTAATAAGATTCTTTTTATTTTGTTATTTTTCATGCTGATGTGACTCGTGTGTCCCTTTTTACATTTTTCACCTCAGAAATGATCCAGATATTTGATGAAAATACAAATGAACCAATCTCAAACCTATGAGAGAAAGGGTTTCTCTTCCTACTAAAAATATTTGATTCTCTTCCTCCTCTGCCAACAAAGCCCGTAAGCTCCACAGTGGGGCAGGCAGATATTTCTGATTAAACCTCATTTCAACCATTGAGGAAAAGCATCACAGGGACATTTGAGGGGCCTGCAGAGAATGACCAGGTGCATGCACTGTCCTTCCTAACACTCAAATCCATCTCTGGCAACAAACTCTAGACAAACATGTTCTCTTTCACAGCTCATCCCAATCCTCGTTTTCCATGATCATACTGAACATGATTTCATTTACAAAAACACAACAAAAAAAGGCAGTTTCGTGTACACCTTCCCATGTGAGAACTAAACGAAATCCATATGGGAACTAAACTGAGACCTATCAACTTTCACTTCTACATGGCGGAACACTTTCCAGTCATTATTCCTGAGGTTAAAGCAAGAAACAGTAATCCATCCTGTTTTAAAATTATCTGTACTATGTTTTCTGAAATTCATTCTGCTGTGCAATGATCTCATGTAGAAGAGTGATGAGCCACAGGTTAAGTTTTAAACACCAACATTTTATCTCTGTGAGCAATGATGTTTTCTATTTGCAAAAGATGTATTTCATCTCTACGTACAGCAACACCAATACGCTATTGGAACAAATGTCACATCTTTCTTTGTCCACTTATTACATAGCTATCCAAGTGATTTTAGGCACTTCTTTGAAATACACCTGGATTACCAATGATCTATTAAGAACAGGTGAGAACAACAGGAGGGTGAACTTGAAAGTGAAGCAGGGCAGGTTTTGGTGAAACATTAAATACCTTTGTGCTTATGCTCTCTAGTTTTACCATCTGTAAAAAGCCAAGGACCTCAATTCTTGTAATCTCTGCATTTCACATTTCCATCAGCAATAAGGCTAGGACACCAGATTTTTAAAGCTTGGAGACAACAATAACTGGCAGCAAATACAAATAGCAGCAACTACAAAAGTACACTAGAAAAGAGACACAAAGAACTGAAAAGAAACAAAAGGAACTATACCAGTGATGTATTTGACTTGCAGGTTTCCTTTATTTATTTCAATTTTTGGAAGTTCACCTCCTGAACTGCATGCCTCTCAGCCAAAGTTCTTTGTTTTTATTTATGTGCTAGAACACACACATGCTCCCCTTTTAAAATGAATGGATCTGCTCCAAAGCAGACCCCTGGGCAACTGTTGGTACCCCAGAAAAGTCTGCTTCTGTCCGCACTGCAATGTGTCAAGCCTGCTGGAAGGCACGGGCACACATTTTGATCTGCAGTGTCACATTAACAGGCAGATATCATCCATCCATGGATCTATTCCTCAGTGCCTGACAAAGACAGGGGACTTGACAAAACCAGCTGACTGTGACTCATTTCAGATTCAAGAAGAGACTGGGTTTTGGCTGGAGAAGTATTTGGAGGCCTGAGCAGGAGCAGTGCCTGCTCTGCTTTCGAGCTGACAGTTCTTGGCTTGTGGCTTTATACGCAGCACTGCTCATCTAGAGAGCTGCTTGCTTATGGCTGGGGAAGAGACCATGTGGATTCACCTTGCTTTGGTCACCTCTATACAAGATTAATGCAGTGCATTCTTCTTAGCTGGGCTGAAAGTAGAGCAGGTGCAGAAAAGCATCTGTTTTCCCCCGGAGCAGAGAGAACTGATGTGAGCACGTAACACCTGCATTCAGGCCATTTGCTGGTTTTCTGTTTCTTCCTGGCGCCATTCATTGCGCTAGAAAGTTTCTGCTAAGACCCATGTAGTTCTAGATTCAATTGTAAGTGATATCCTCTCACCGAAAGTACTGTCACAGCCATTAAGGTCTGCCAGGAAGCTCTTGCTGTAAGACTCTGAGGTAAGACCTCTTGGGACTGGCAAGCTCTCAACTAATAGTCTCAGCCTTTGAAATTCATTCCCTTTGGCAGCTTCCCAAAGCCAGATGCTAATGACCTTAGGCATGATGCAAGACCTTTTTATTGGTCTAATTTTTGGTGTTTTTTTTTTTTTTTTTTTTTTTTTTCCTTTCAAATTCCTGAGGTAGCAACAATGCCAGAAACTTCTTATCATTGGAGAAAGTGTCCATTTCAGCACCGCAGGTAACCACCTAACTGTAACATCGCCTGGCTCAATCCGACACAAAAAGCCATTCCCTTAGTAGCATTCAGCAACAAATGTTTTTGAATATTCCTTTATGCAACAAGGCAAGACCTTCAGAGGCAAATGTAAGCTCAAATACCTCTGGACCTATACATTATGACAGCTTTCCCAGGGAATATAGCCTATAGCCTTCTGCCAGCCAGCTGTGTGACTACAGGCAGGTGAGTTCAGCTCCTCTGTCCTGGCTGCCTGTGCAACGGGGCTCACCCTACTGCAGAAGCACGGAAATACCTCAGGCTGTGCTGCTAAGTGCTGTTCCAGAGCTAGTCTGAGGCTCTTGTTCTTAGTTAACCTCTTGTAAAGTTTTCAGAGACATACTTTCAACAGCATGAAGCTTGGGGAAACCAGTTTTTAACATAACGGTTTCCTAACTTCTCTGATAATTTTGTAAGAATCAGTAGAGAATATTCTGAAGGATTAATCTCTCCTGACTTTCTCAGTCTTTGTGGCAGAGGGAAAGGCTCCTTCTGAGGATGTCTCAAAGCGGGAGCCTAACTCGGATGTTCTGCATAGCTCTGCACAGTCCTCTACAGCAGCACTGATACACGGGGCCTGGGAGATTAGCTTCACTAGGCATCACCTTTCCTCCCTTCCTTCTTTCTTGCCTCCTAACACACTGAAATAAATGCTACCAAATCAAGGGGATGTCATGGGATTACAGACTTGTTAGTTTAAATTTCCTTTCAAGCATTTAAAATTAGGTCCCAGTATGTCACATGGCGATAAGAGCAACAGCAGTGACAGTGTTCCTGGACAAAGGTACAGTAAATTTCCTGCATACAGAAGATAGTATCAGGACACCTGGACATTCTGTGCTGAATGCTACACTTAACACAGCTTTGTAATTCTAATCAGAAACAAAACGACTGAATTTTTGCTATTCTCCAGTTTTAAACTTCAGAGAAATCAGTATTTTTAGGGTGCTTTGTTGTTTAGTTCAGTTTCATTATCCTAGCAGTAGGTCACCAGGGTGCAAATCCTGTGGCAGTGTTACAAAGATGCTGCAGTGTTAACTAGGTGAGCACCAGATGAAGGAGTGCTTCTCACCACCCATACAATCAGGAAAAGGGAAATCCTCACTTTCAAGACCAACGAGAGGCAGCAAAATGTGTTTTGAAAACCCCATCAGCAGAGATTTTCAGCTGCTGAAAAAAATCCATATTCTTTGAATGGACAAATAACTCATTCCTCTCGCTAAAATTCAGTGGGCTGTATCTGTTCGTTTGCTCCAGGAACCTGCGCAGGTATCAGCTACAAGCTACAGTTAAAGGTTTGGAAAACAGCTACCACAGTAGCTGTACCTGGAGATGAGGTAAGAACACGAGCTCTACAGCTGGAGCTAAAGAACTGTGACTCACACCACATTTCAGAAGCAGACTCGTGCTCTCCCATGCATTAAGGAAGCGTAACCTCAACTGAGCAGTGAGGTTATACTAGACTTCCTATACTTGATTATGAAAAGTACCTGGCATAGTTTGCCACGCTAATGGCACTTAAGCTCTTTGCAAAGGTTGTCCCCAGAGAGGTGACTGGGGACTGGTTCTACCTCGCTTTTGTGCTGCCGACAGGAGCTGATGTAGCAGAGGCAGGCGCGTGCTGGCTGTGAGCCTTGCTTTCCTTACAGGTGCTGCCCACAGGACTCTGTAGGATTCTGATCGGTCACATCACTTTTACAGTTCAGTTGTGGATACTTTCGGAGTATTTCTAATGATCTATTATTAATTGCTAAGAATTACATTCTAGTCTTTCTTAAATTCAGAAGGGAGAGAAACTATACAGCTTTCAGTTGTCAAGGACAGTAAATCAGTACTTAAATCAAGAGGAGTCAGAAGTTGTAAGTGGACTGATTTATAATAATTTGTACAACCTTATTCACCCAGGTGAAATCAGTAAATAATGAAAGAAAAACAACAAAAGGCCATTTAAGTAAGCCGGTATCACTGAACCAGCATACAAATGAATAAATCAACGAAATAAAGATGTGCTGGTATAAGTATTTTAGTGAGAAGTTTGGTCTACAAGCTGCCTGCAAACTGTGAAGAAATTGTTTTTAGAAAAGGTCAAACAAAGGGAAAACTCAGATTTGCGAGCCGGATCCTTAGCACGCAGAGGGGTGTAAATCCACCGAGGTCAGTCAAGCCATGCCATTTCCCATTGACTTGGGGCTTTGTCCCCTGTTTATGCAAAAAGGGAATGACAATGTCAACTAGTTTGTAAAATAAAGACCTGGCGGATCTGCAAAAGAGCCTGCTGCTCAACTCTTCAGTTAGGGCATGCATTCCACGGCTGGATAAAAAAAGGAAGGGGGGAGAAAAAAAAAAAAAAAAAAAAAAAGGACTGGAAACTCCACCTGGATGCTATCAGTCTTGCCCAAGTAAACAGTACTGACATTAGTGCTAGCCTGCTGAGTGGTACAGGTTAGGAAGGGTCACAAAGGCAAAATGGTGACCAAACTTGCCTTGAGGTAGAGATGCTCTGGAATCTGTCACAAAGGGAGAGAGCTGAAAGCTCATTTTATCTAGAAGTCATTTCATTTTAGAGTTCAAAACAATTAAAGACATTGAAAGAATTGTACAAACATGGATTATAGCAAGACAGAAACAATCTCCTTTTTTCATATAAACATGCACTCAACTACATGCATACGGTGTGATGTGTATTGTTCATGAGATAACAGTGCAGTGCACCCATAAAATGGCACGGGAATTTTTGAGAGATAGCAAAAAATACCCAGGAAGTTTTTCTCATAATACTAAACAAAGACTCACCTCCATGTGACATGACTATTTGTAGAAAAAAAAAATGAAAAAGTCAAAAAAAAGAGAAAAAAAGCCTTTAAGATGCAAATGCCATAAAAAATCCCACTGTCATGTCCCAACAACTAAACGAAGTTTTTGCAGAAGCCTCTTGAGATAAACTTTCTTTTGACATCCAGCTCATTAAGTTGCAGCCAAATCTGCAAAACAGAGGAATATCTATTTATATGCATTAATCACTGGGTTGTAACAACTATTTCAAGAGGAATTTTTTTGACATAGCCTTAAATCCACTCAAAATCCTTATTAAGGAAAATGGGCTAAGGTAATTATGCACTTTTTTCCAGTTCCAGTTTTCTTTCTCTTCTGTCTACAAAAGCAACACTGAAACTACAGCTGGAAACCCCAAGTCCTGAAAAATAAGTTTTACCAGTAATACTTCTTTGCTAGGAAAAGCCACATAGATTAAAACTTTTTCCTAGTATCACTTCCAATTCCTTCCCAATGCTTTACTTCACACCAAGGAAACAGAACAAAGGCTGAACGATACTTCCATATGGCATTAAGCAACAAGGCTCAAACTGTTCGCACATTTTGACAATTGTCCAAATCTCAAGCAGGGTGGGAGGCTATGACTACATCGGAAATGAAATGGTTAATAAATCTTAAAAACTGATCCTTTTCCAGGCATGTTCAAATAACACAGTTAAAAAAAAAAAGCCTCAACTGTAAAGTGAAGTTCTGAACTAATTTTACTTCTCATACAGCATGCCAGGAAGTGTATTACATGCCATTGGCGAGATACCAAACCTGTGACTCTAGGGGGATGACTGAAGGAATCCTCACAATTCTACATCTTGGAAATAAATTCTATGCTAGAAGGAAAAGCTCTGTAACGCATGCCATCTGGTGCCCTTTGCCTTCTTTTTATGAAAGGGGAGAAAAGAGAAGAGGAAGAGACTGCTTCCTTTCATATAGGCCACGACACGGCGGGCCAAATGCAACTCTTGGTAAGAGCAGCCGGAACAGAGCAACTCTGCCGGAGCTTTTCTCTCCCAGTTGCAACCCTGTACAACGCGAGCATTTCCACGAGTCTTGGTAGCAATCTGAGCTATCTCAGATTTGTATCAGGAAGTCTATTGTAATAACTGGGAGTGTCATTTGGCCTATTAATTGCAGGAGAACAGCATCTAATTGCATTGTAAATGGAATGGGTTATGCCCATGCCACTGCACTGCATTGAACTCAGCTACTGCATGACATTTCCTTTAAAATATAATTTGCAATGTCTTACGAAAAAGTTGAAACTATGTCCATTGAGTCTTAAAATAAGTAAATAAATACTTTGTTAGATTCATCTTATATCACATACAAAAAATCCAGATGAAAAACAGTTACTTCTTCAGGATTACCGAAAGGATGTTTCGGTAATTCTTTGAGAAATGCTTACTTCTTTAAAGGAGATGAGAAAACCTCAAAAACAAATAAAATGCTTAACCAGATATGTAAAGAGCTGTCTCCCATTCACTCCCCCAGTCCCAATTAGCTATCCTACCTATGCTTTATCCTGCTACGAGTTAAAGTAGAAATGGCTACGAGCCAGCACGAGTTAGCCCCAAGGAAATTCCTGCAGAGTAGCAGGAGGCATGTTAGGGATGTGGCTGGAGCATTTCTGCATTCCAGCTCTCCCCAGTGGCTATAATGACCTAGTGGGGCCATCTGCAGCCACCCTTCAGTTTGGGCAACACCCAGGCTGCTGCAGCCTGGGGTAGAGACCAAAGCATCTCATCTGGCTGAGGATACAGATAATAAAGAGACATTAACCCCCCTTCCTCGTGCATGAAGTACTGTAGTTAGTAGTGATTTATTTGGGTCATTCATTAAAGTGTTAAAGGACTTGCCTGATATAAGTTAATATTAGTGTTCAAATCTCATGAGATAAAGAACACCTCATTTCACATTGATAGTGATAGGAAATCTCCGGCATAACAAGAATCAATAATTTATATCATAAAGCCTTGAAATCCTCATGTAATGGTTTGTTCCATAATCAGGCAGTAAAAGATATTTAAAAAGCCGTGTTTATTTACATTATAATCATAGTTTCTATCCCGACTGGGGTCTATTTTCCTCTCAGTGCAAATATTTAACTCCCATTAATGTTAACAAGAGGTTACCTAGCATGTACTTTGGCAAGAGAATAAAACCTGTATTTTAACATTAATCTTGAACAAGCTTTCAACTTGAAAGAATCTTGAGAGTACCTTGTATTAGCACTATCTTAATTGCTTCAAAATCTGGATTTTGTATGAAGCATATACACAGATAAAAACAACTCACGTTAACTTTAAGTTGCACATTTTAGGATAATGGAAAATAATTGTGTGTCACCTTTCTATAAACTGCATAGCTCACTGTGAAGGCACTGTTAACAAAGACAATGATAAAATCTTTCAAGAATTCACTACTTCTCTAAGAATGTTTTCTCCCTTGCTTTGCTTCAGATATTTGTTCACAATAAAAAGCACAGATGTTGCTTCACAATATCTCTCACAATAAAAACAGTGGGCTGAATTCATTTTATATTTGCAAAAGAAACAACTGCTTGGCATTCGGTATTTACAGTTCGGGGAATCTCCTTGTTCACATAAGCGTACTCACGGAGGACAGTAAGGTAGCACAGATATATAATGCAAGTAGGATCTGGCCCTTTTCATTTTGTGAAACTGCTTTGATCATGACTCTCTCAAGACATTATTTTAAACTAGAATGCAATTGACCGCTATTGCACCATATGTTCCTTATGTGTGAGCTCTGTCTTGTTCATTAATTTTTATGCCACTACTGTTGGAATTCAGCCAGTGTAATGTGGAGGCAATTAGCAATGTCAGAGTGTTCATGCCAGCATATAATGAGAGAGAGAAAAGGAGAAACTGGGAGATTATAGTTCCTGCTACAGGCAAGGGTCCTCTTCAGAGTTGTCTTTTTTTTTTTTTTTCTTTTTATTTGAACACTATTTGAAAACTGAAAGATGTGATAAAAACAGACAGGTGACAAGAAATAGAAGTCTTGTTACAGAAGTCAGATTTACGAACTTATGAAACCTCTCCTGTAGTTTTCTAATATGTTCTATGTTCACCTATTTTCAGAGGGGGATACTGATGACACCCTTGTGGCCTGATGACCTCGTCTTCTAATCCTGCAAACGCTGCAGCCTGCTTTAGCTCTACATCAATATGCTCAGTTTTAGGCTACAAAAATAGATGCATGCATACACCAGAACATAGATGTACGTTAAGTAATGCATGTTCCTATGACATAGCATTTACTGACCACATCTGTGATATTTTTCATAAAAAAAGAACTACTGAAAATCTTGCCCTCTGAGGTCTAAGACATTTGCCATTCCTGTTGCTATTTGTGTTCTTTACATTTTCAAGATAAGTAAGATGTATGACTGAGGTTCCAAGCAGTACTGGAGACCTCACTCAAACATCCACCTCTTCCTGTTTAAGCACGTGCACACTGCTTCCCTTTCAGTGAGGAAAAAGGCCAGTTTCAGAAAATAATTTCTGCCTTATCTTAGGATAAGAATGCACCCAGCATAAAGGCTGCAAAAAAAATCAACAGTATTATAAAACTTGTGCCTGTAAATCCAGAAGTAGAGCTCCACTAGATTGTCTCTCACAGTATCTTCCTGACAAACTCCTTGTTATTCTTCCATGAGACAAAAAATTAAAACACTACACACACAAGAACCCCTCTGTAGTCCAAAACTCAAAAGTAAACATCTATATGGAACAGCTACAGGTATGCTTACAAAGCAGGAAGCTCAGAAAAACTGATTAATCAGGAAAATTGCTCAAACTGGAAATCCCAAATCCACGCTCTCCTGTGCTTCCTTCCACCTCCATTCACAACTGATTTGGGCCTGGGCTTGGGTTTCACACTCCATAAAGCAGAAGCGGACTCTGAAGTTCACTGGGGATACGGTTGTCAGTTCTGTAGTGTTTAATGGTTTAATTATCTGTTTGTCTTGAAGTCATTAAGCACCTTTGCACTAGTACTACAGTTATTAAGAGATACCTCCCTCTGCAGTTGTTTAAATACCAGTTACAGAAGCATGGTGCTGCTTGGGGTGAGCGGCTTGTGTGTTAGTGGCAGCCTTTCACTTGCAAGCTTGGCAAGTACATGAGGGTAGGTTGACTAATCCACCTTAATTCCCAGTGGATATTTACCTGCATCATAAAAGTCACAGAATCTGGCCAGCTTCACAGTAAACAATTGGCTTTAAAGAATCCCATTCATGCATTGCTGAACTGACTCAACGCACAGTAAGAGCCCGATGCAAAGCCCACCAAGGTGTGAGCTTTCTGGGCAGAGAAGAAATACGTGCACTCCGGCAACGTGTCCTGCCTAGGATCTAGCTACCCACATTTGTTCACGCTTCTCGCGAGCAGTAGAAGTTCAGTCTGAGTACTTTTAAGTAGCTCAGAAGTGTCAAAAACTTTCTAAACTGGTAAAGCTTTAGTGAAACTTCATCAAAATTGAATGTTTTGGTGGTATGACATTAAAGTTTCACTGAAAGGTCGAGTGAGTTACCTTGTTTTATTTAACAGATGAAATTGTTTTCAAAAGAAATTTTGTTTTCATTGAGTAAATTTCTTTCGTCCAATTCATTTGGGCTTTTATATCACATATATTTAATATTGAAAAATGAATGGAAGAAAGCTGGGAACCTCCAAAAGAACAGGAGATTTCTCTAGTTAGCAGCTTCCCTAAGTCCATTTATGCCTTCAGTGGATGTAGTAAGAGACCTGCAAGTATTTAAAGCAAGAGAAAACCTCACCTTATATCAGAGACAAACAAAAACCTATCTAGTCATTACTGAACATTTACTTATTTTACTAGTAAGGGGCAAAATTAAGGGCTGGCATAATTTCAATGAAGTCACTAAATTATCAGAGCAACACAGTTTAACAGATAGAAGCAAGCAAAGCACTGAAAAGTACGTGCTTCACTCACTTCCAAGTTGTCTGCAGTAATAATAAAGGGGAGTTCCACTTTAATTGCATGTTAAGAATAGAAAAGAAAGAAGAGCAGTCAGGGGGTGACTGCTTGAAGAAACAAAACTCAGAAGCACCAAGTTTTGCAGGGTAAATCTTCAGCCAAACGTTATGGGAAACATTAGTCCCCCCACTGCTAACTAATCCAGTCATTTTAGTTTTCCCTGTTAATTCAGTTTAAACAAGAAGTGTTCACATATTTGCAAGACCAACCCAGAAAAAAATCTCTTCCAGTTTTACAGTAACCACAATTCAGAACTAAATTCTGCTCAGAGATCACATCAGCGAGCGGTGCCCCTCAGACGGTGCCGTCGCAGGGTCAGCATGCCGCCCTCCACCCTTGCAGATGAGAGCAGCTGCAGCGAGCTCTGCTCGCTGGGTTTGTGCAGCCGCCTGCCCCGTGGCTCTCCTCCTCTGGCATTTCCCTGCCGAGGCCCTCCTCCCTGCGACGCACCTAATGCGTTCAGACACCAGGGACACAGGGAGAGGCCGTGCACGCAGCGTGAGGCACGACAGCAATGCCAGTTACAATCACAAACTTGCCCCAACCGATTCTGCTTCCGACATAAATTGCGTCAGGCACCGAGCTGGCAGGAAGCGGTGTCAGGGGCAAATGGCAGGAGGGGCAGCATAATTTTATTTTTGAGGCAAACCTCTACTTCGTCTCTTTGTGCCCTTGTCTAGAGCTCTCCCCAAAGCCAAGGTTTTTACACAGCACGAAGGACAGAGCCCAGGTTTTGTGCCTCAGAATCTGAAGGAACGGGCTGAACGCTACAGAGCTGCAGGTGAGCAGAAGTGGCACAAGGAGTCTGAGCCTCCATAAAGACCTGGGCACAGATGGTGCTTGGCTGATGACAGGACAACTCCCACCAGGTCATGTGCAAGCCTGCCGAGTGCCATAACATGCACACAATGTGATCCTGTCACCACCCTGGGACAGCACATATCTCCCATGGCTTCAGCTCCTGGATACTTGATACTTTAGTGTAGATTCCCTTCCTAGGTGTAGGTTTGGCACTAGGGGTTCCTTCTTGAGACCCCAAGCCCATACATATCCTAGCAGATACCACACACCTGGCCAGACAGGCTGGCTGAACTCCGATCACTCCTTCCCACCAGAGGACTTGGCACACCAGGACCCCAGGAGCCCCGGACACCAGCAGTAGCACGCCGAGCCCCGCAGGTATGTTCCCAGAGCTACTGCTGAGGCACCCCTGCTAGGGAGGCTATCGTCATACCTTCCAAGTCCATACTCTAGCCAAAGAGACCTTGACCTCTCCTTACAAAAGTGAAGACTAGAAATACACTGAATTCAAAATAGGACCTGAAATTCAGAGGTAATCAGTTACAAGATCCATCCAAGACACAAACTGATGTAGCTACGCCTTAATGTGATCCAAAGCAGTTGATGGCAGAAGAAATCCTGGCTACAGGTCACCATTTTACCTACCATATTCAGAGGAAGGAATTGCAGTATTTCCTTTCCTAGTTCTATCGTGGATCTGCCAGTTTGAGCAAGTCACCTAAAATTTCTTTGTTCCTTTTCTCATCCACAAGAGAACAACACTATCTATCAAGCAGCCTGCTGATGAGGCTGAATTTATTTTCTGCGAAGGACTTGAGATCCTCCAGGATAAGGCCCTGAATATGTGACAACTCTTATTACTCCCCTCCTGTAATAACTCCAGAACATCCCAGGGAGCCCGACAGCAAAGCTCTTCCACTGAACATGAAAATAATTTTAACAAAAAGTCAAAATTAAAATAATAAAAAGTTAAACACTGAACATTCAGGGGAATTAAATAAGAGACCAGCTTGTAGTTTTCATGTGCAGTCATCTGAGTCAGCTCTCCGAGGAGTGCCAAGGGCTAAATTCATCCTTGAGCTATGCTGGCTTCTGCCAATGTAAACCAGGACACGCGGCCTCTGCCAGCAAAGCGGGGAGAGGCTGCGGCAGCGGAAAGCACCCACCGCCGTCCTCCTTGCTGGGGGTCTGAGCACAGCAGCAGGAGGGCCAAGCAGCCCCGGCCATGGGAGGTTCACAGCTCTGGCATCCCGAAGTGGTGTGGTTCAAGCATCTCTTTCTCTTGGGCTCTATTCAAGAGATTCAAGCAGATTTAAAAGCAGTTTTTGGCAGAGCCTACCGCACCGAGGGATAACGGTGACCAAGTTGAAGTACAATGGAAGTGTCACTGGCACCAAGAGAATCACGTCTGTCTCTAGGAATTTTGTCCACCTTAATATTTTTCTTTGCAGCTTGTATCATTAGCCAAGTTTGTCAGCCTGTGTTGCATAATACCGCTTAATGTACAGTCAGACTGAGCCTCGGATCCAACTGGGAAACAGCCGTGTGACTCAGATGTTTTCAGGGGAGGGCAGAATACTGCGTACAGAAAACTGTCCTCATTCCCCCATGAACAAAGAGTGGCAAAAACACAGGCATCTCCGCTAGGCCAGCTGTATTGCTGTATTGTAGCAGTCCTCAACTGGCAAGATATGAAAAAGGAGATTAGCAAGTATAATAACATTTTACTGTGCTCTTTGGAGTGAAAAATCATTTGTATATTACCACCGCTGATCGTCCAAAGCCACAATGCTGAACCCAAACCCCTTCAGATTTCAAGGGAATCAGGGTTTGAACCTTCATCCAAACCCCACCCTCAGGGTTCAATTCTTTATTAGATCCAAGACTGGAAGGTACCTATTTTCTACCTTCTGGGAGGCTGGCATTTCCCAAGGCCTCATAGAATTCAGGTACTTCACAGCTGAAAATCTTGGGAGGAGAATCTGAATTTTTATTGTTACAAACCAGGCTCCTCAGCCTAACCGCCAACCCCCAAACTCAGCCTAAACCCGAAGCAGACACCACTGCCCAGTCTCCCCCAGGGCAGAGCTCTGCCAGCAGAAGGGGCCAGAAGCCGCCCAGGTACGGCTCCATTACCCCATGAGGACGGCTCCAAGTTTAATCTGGAGGAATACACAAAGATTTGGCTTTATGTAAAGGCTAAGCTGTGACTGAGTGTCTCATCTTGGTCCCCATTGGAGCAGATCCCAAAACCACCACACACTTTGGCACCGCTTGTTATACTTGGCAATCTTCGCTCAAGCTAGGTGGGTGCATTGGCAGAACTTGTGAGGAACCCCTCCTCTTTAATTGGTGGGAATGTACCTGTAAGGCTGAGCTGTGTTTGGTAAGGCTAAGTGTTCCCGCGAGGGAAAACGACTTGAGACAATTCAGTTGGTGTTTAGAGTAACAAGACAGAGAATGACTGAGGCACTCTTTCATGTTCCCTGGAGGGCCCCGTTAAGCTCTTACCGCTTGCTGTTGTTTCACCACAAAGCTGTGTCCCTTGCTTTAGTTCAAGGGAAAGCTGATGAAATAGCCACAGCCCCAAAGAGTTTTTCCCCTGTAACAGAGAGACACCCAGCCTAAGCCTAGCTCTGGCCACTATTTTAATCCATGTCAGAAGTTAAAAAGCACAAAGACAATTTGTGGCAAATGTTGTCTAATGCAAAGAAATTCAAAGCTGCAAGTATTTTTCTCTTTTTTAAATAATTTATTACAGACAGGAAGATTACTTGAAAACTAAACTTTGTTCTACTTATGGTTGCCTAGTCCTTTTTTTTTTTTTTTTAAATGTGACAAGAGTCGGTGAAGATTATGTATTTCCTAAAGCTAAGGTTATATTTCACGCATTGACTTGAGACCTATTAAATCTACAAGCAGCGAATATAAGGGGCTTAAGCTGTGTTGTGAATTTAACATTAGTAGGAGTGTTTTCGTCAAGCACCAGGCCTTTGCATTAGATGACAGAAGGCTGTATATCACTTCCCGTACAAAATTAAAGATGTTCAGAGGTATGTGACCTCTACCATCTGAGCTAATGGAGTCTCAAATACCTTAAGACTGAAATTATTACAAACAGATAGCTGAAATATCATATCTCATATTCTATTCAGTAGAGGGCAGTGGTAGATAAAAGCCACGCGCACCTATTAACCTCGCTAAAGTCCCGTCTCCGAACCGGTTGGCTGTCATGAATCTCAAGGCAGCAAACACACTGGACAGGCAGAAACAACAGTGATGGACTCAGTGCTTTCGGTCATGTTTCTCTGCTCGGTTTCTCATCTTCCCTCCTCCCCCTGCCCCCTTTTCCCCTGCAATGATGGTATGATCAAGGCCAAATGCCTTCTGCAAGGTGTTCCCCCCGAAGAGCCAGCAGGAAATAAAAAGGCTCAGAACCTTGTGGGATCAAGTTCTTAATGGCTCTAAATGAGAGTAAAGTAAACACATGCACATGTGCATGCATGCATACACACACCCAGCATCTCTTTGTCAGACCTTTTTACCAGAGAAGGCGAACACAGGCTGCAAAAAGACTGTTGCCTCGTGGCAAGGGCACTCAGAGGTGGGGGCAAGGGGGAAGAGTTAAGTTCTAGTGCAGTCCCTGCACCTTGCCAATTATCTGAATTGATTCATTATACAGCGTTATGGCTGCAATTAAATAAGTGCCAAGAAATACAGCCAGAATGATACAATTTGTTACATTAGCTCACTCACACTGAAAATCACAGTTACACGTACAGTGTCACTCCACAGACACCGAGTTCTCAGCCAATACAACTGAGTAGGAAAAAGAGAGTACGTAGCATGCACATTTTTTTTTGTACATGAATGTACAACTGTACACATTCTAAGTTTTCCTGCCCTAAAGTGTCGTATCTTATCAATCTTAAATCACACATGAGAAGGAAAACTGTCTCGAACTTGGGAGAGATTCCAGATAGGAGCATAAGACCTAAGAGCCAGGGTCAGCAGCACTGGGAACGGGAATTGAGAAACTACTGCCACTGCGTTTGGGTTTTTCTTTCCCTGAAAAGAAATCACTTGCAACCCCACTTCTTTGATTAAAGCTACGGGGTACTTCTGTCACAACAGAGCATACCTTTACATATTTGCACAACTACCTTGAAACAGAACTGATGGAGAATGGAAGAAGCACAGTGCACACGTGTCCTCATGTACAAGCTGCCACGAGGTGAATGGCAAGAAATACTGATTCATGAAAAAGTAAGTAAAATCATTCGCACCTTAACAGGTGGGAATAAAAAGAAGGTAGTGCCTCATACATGCAGTTTCCCCCAGATTTCTCCCCATACAGCTTCCGAGAGAGCTCTCGCTGCCTGGCTGCGGAAGGGATGGGAAGTAGAAGCTGTGCCCAGGTTGGAACAAGGCGCACAGGCTGCAAGGCCAAGCCTCAGCGCTTCAACGCCTCCGTCCCCTCCTCGAGTCTGGGGGCTTCACCTTCAGCTTGGCCTACTGCCTTGCCAGAGACCCATCTGCAACCGCCAGGCTTTACAGGTGCTGAATGACACTTCCTATCAGCAGCTCCTTAATGAAGGAGGCTTTCCAAGAGAAGGATCAAGTGTCAGCCCGCCTCGCTCACTTCCTTTTTTCTGGGAAACTGGGCAGGCCCAAAGGAGGATGGCTGTGTAGCTGCCATCTCACAGGATGCCACTGCAGCTCCTTAAACCTGTTATCCCTTCAGCTGGAGCGGATTCACTGGGGCAAAGCACGATACAGCCCTTCCTCCCAGCCCACAGCCCTGCTGAAGGCACTGCCTGGGTCTCGGGCCATGTGAGTACAGCTGCTGAGCACCTCTCTGCCAGCCCGCATCTGAATGACGGCTGCACCCAGCCCTGCTCCTCAGAGCCTCAGCACTGCCTCTACCAAGGCCAACAGACCCCTCGAATTAGGAAATCTAGCTGGGAAAGATCCCAAGTGTGTAATGGCTTTTTGTAAAAAAACACAAACGATGCTTCAGTGCCTATGCAGTGACGTATGGCTTTATTCTGCCCTCATTTAAAGTATTCAGTGTTTTACACTGAATTTAGCCCAAGAACTTTGTTTGCATCTAGCAACAAAGCCCATATTTACTTGCTAAATGATGCTGTTCTGCTTACATGTAAGTATTAACATGTATTCATATACTATTCCAGTTATCTCCAACAGACATTAAGTTAAAAAAGAGCACACACAAAATGAACAACTCCGTGCTGGTGCAACCTACTGAAGTAGGCTGAAGTAAGGCACCTCACAGCAGCACTAAGAGATAAAAAGGCACAAACCCAAAGCTGAACAGGTAGAATTAAACATTTGGTTCTTAGTAAGATGTAACTGTTAGCCAGAGCCCCAGAGAAGTTTCTTGTTAGCAGGCTGGCAACATTTGAAGTATTATTTCCTGATTAAGTTGATAGCTGGTATTCATTGCAATCACTTGAGGATATCTTAGTATCCTGTGCAATTTTAACTCCTCCATAAAATATCTGGAAGGAAGCCTCGCAGGCTATCTGACGTTGACTCAGCTACTTGGTGACCAGCTGCTTTGCTGTGGTAGCAGTAAACTGCAAAGTCCTGTACTTACAGAGCACTAAACACCAAACCTTTGTAAGTACAGAAACAACTCACTCAGCAACTATATATTTGCTGCCTTGTCTCTCTGGGAAAAGCCCTGCAAGTTTCTCATAGCCTTGCCCAGCAAAAGCCCTGCATGGATTTCCTCCTACATGATACATGGGAACCTAGCGCTTTCTCAGAAAGAGCTGTAACTTGTAATCTTCGCCTTCATACAGCCAGCCATCAGGGTGAGGCTTGGCAATGGTCAGCATGCAAAATGCTCCCACACACAACTAACCTCAGAGGGAAAATTCATAGAGAATCCACCCCCATGGAGACGGCAGAGGCAGAGCGCAGCTGTCTGCAGCTATCCGAATGGCTCAGCCTTGGTCATCTTGATCTTTTTAATGACCCTGCGTATCAGGAGAATAGAGGCATCTGTTCAAAAGAACCTCGCAGCTCCTGACAGAGCAGAGCACACATCAAAGCCGAGTGGGTCAGATTCTGCCCTCACGACATGCATTACATTCAGAATAACTGAAATGAAATCAACAGAATTATCCTTCATTAACACTACGCTAACCAAGAACTAAATTTACCGTCCGCTTTTCACGGTAACGTATGCAGATGCGCTACTTTTTATAGTTCAAAATACCTGCGTGCTTTATGGCCTAACAATTTTTCATTTACCTTTGGCAAAAATCAAGTGTCACTTCTAAAGAAAGCAAGAGGCTGAATATATTCCTGCCAAAACTTTCTGTCGCTGGCATTACTGAAATGCCAGCAAATGCAACAGATCTGTAACACATCTCAGGGTGCAAAGAGTTAATCTCCTTTCTTGCAGATCATCTGTATCAGTCCAGATGCTTGGTTGGGAGGAAATATAACCCAAGTGCCTGGACTAGTGCAGCAGGCTAAAGAAGAATAAAAATATTTTTATGTACTGTGCTTATAAAATATTCTATTTGCTGTGCAGCACAAGTTATGTTTAGAACTTTCCTTCAAGGATTTTCTTTTCATATCAAGAAAAATAGATCCATACACTTCTTGTTAAAAAAATACCCCTGCCTAAATGTCTAACCTCCTTTGTGAAAACTGATCCTTTGCTGTTGGTCTGCATCTTTATTGTGCCTTCAGACTTGTATGTTAAAATAAAACCAAGACAATGGAAATCAAAGTAAAGTGCCACTTAAAGTCAATGTAAAGTTTATAATCCTTTGCAGTCCATTCTTCTATTATGCTGATGACAAGTTAATTTGGGTGATAAAATGGAAACAAAAAGCAAGGAAGTAATCCTGTTTTACAGAATATTATTCAAACAATAATAGCTTCCTTCGCATAACACTTATTTCATTCCATCATTACTATTATTACTACTATCTTAAGCTATGACAGATTGTGAAGGGTCAAAGATAATTTTTATCAATCAGCCTCCCTTTGTCTTTGGCAGGTTTAATCATGTCACTTGGAATGTAGCATGAGGGGCCTGATGAAATTGGAAAAGCATGTGAAGATAAAAATCACTCTCAGATGAATTCAGACACTTCCTGCCACTCTGCAGATGCCACAGTGCTGCAAGCCACCCTCCCAGGAGAGATGATTCACCTGGAAGGAGGGCCAGGCTCTGCCAGATGTGTAGGAGGCTGCCTGAGACCCACATGCTAACACTGTCTCAATTGTATGAAGCATATGCTTTCAGTCAAGGGTGAAAAATGCAGGCACCAGCACATGCCAAAAGTCTTTCAAGCATGGCCCACCAGTCAGCCTGAAGCTTAATGCACTGATCCATCGAGTCAGCAGATGTGTGTCACCACAGTACAAGTTGAAGCTGGTTAAAGCTATAAAAGAGTGAAGTGACCTAATCCAGACATTGAAATCTCACAAAGAAAACCATACTGTTGTCACTTCGGGGGGCTTAGTGCGCGACTTTAAGCACAAACACTGAAAGCCTTCTTGGAGTAAAAAGATACGTTGCTGTGAAAGCATAAATCCCAACCCTGAGCTACACTTGTACTGATTTCAAGTTGATCTGATAAAAGCATAACGTGGCTTTCCTTTTTAGTGCTGCACATACAAAAAAGAACATCTGCACAATTTTATTGCTGGAGCCATAAATGCTCCTTATCCACTTGGTTTGAGGCAGAAGTCCAAAAATACCTGGACAGAAAGTTTATTTGCAGAGTACCACTACGTACTTGGTAGAGCTGGTGAGTTATACAACATATTCTTTCACTCCTGGCAGAGGGCTGTCGGTGTCAGCTAGGAGTCCGGCAGCAGCAGCTGACTCTGTAATGCCTGGGAACTCCTCCCTCCTCTCCATTTAATAATCATTTAGTGGGTACAGTATTTCCCGACACACTCAAAGTCAAAGCACACTTTACAGCGAAAATATTCGCCCTGTCCACATGGAGAACAATTTGTTTAAAGAAACCAGATCTCCTTAGCACTCAAAGATCAACCCAACACTGGCCGTGTGCGAACCCACTTCACTGTCGACAGCGGTTGTTTCACACAGCTTGTTCAGACATAGGTGACGAGATGTAGTTCTCACTGGGCAAACATAATTAGGCAGATGCAAAGCTTTTTCTTGAAGTCGTTTCTGTCTATCACCTGGAATCCAGTTCACAGAGCTTTCTTAAGTATTCCTGTCTGTAATAGCCAGGACTCTGGAAGAATACTGCTGTTTCACAATGACTTCATTGTGCTTTGACATAGCTTTCCCGAGCTGTGGCCTGTGGCAAACACACACCTGTTCCATTTATGCCCAAGAGGCCAAAAAAAAAATTACTTCAAATAATATTCATGTTCAAACAACAAGCAGGGCTCCTCTGCCTTCAGAAGAGTCCATCCATTTTGTGGAAGAAAAAAAAGAAAAAACTCACCAAGAAAACCCCAACAACCTCCAACTCTGGTCATTTAAAAGTTAACTCTTTTCCTAAACAACCTAGATTAAAGAAAAGGTGTGCCAGCTTAAGGTGAAACACCCACCACTGTGCATCTAAAGTCTCCCCCCCCCCCAGTTTCTCCAGTTAAAAGCCTTGCACTTTCCCATTGCTCAACAGCTACAGCCTTCCGTGCTCCAAAATGAGGACTAGGCTGGTAACTGGGCTAGGATCATACATACGTGTTACGAAAAGCGGGTCACAGGCCCAAACTTTACATAAACGAAGAACAGGCTGAGAGGCCAAAGAGATACGAGACACAGCTGGTACTGCTGAGAAGGACAAAGTCAACGTGGGTACCTAAGTACACATGTGGGCACACACACAACTCACGTGTTACTCCTATCCAGATCATGAAAGACGTTTTAAATTACATTGATCAAGAAAGTTTTGAGTGATTTTTTTTTCTTCTCTTCCGATTTTTCCATTGCCCTGCTCATCTGCAATTTATAGTGGGCCAAAAAAGATTTCTGGCACCTACCATTATACCAAATGGCTCTTACGTGCCAGCTCTACAATACTTT
Source organism: Oxyura jamaicensis (assembly GCF_011077185.1). Taxonomy (NCBI): domain Eukaryota; kingdom Metazoa; phylum Chordata; class Aves; order Anseriformes; family Anatidae; genus Oxyura; species Oxyura jamaicensis. Next base: position 11,920,735 of record NC_048902.1, read on the forward strand.
GCATCATCCATAGTTTCCAATAACCAATTTGCCCTTTCACCCCAATAGCACCCATCTGCCATTTCCACTGCTTCAGAGGCTTTTTTTTTCCCCACCAGAACACAGATGGGGGTGGTTTCAGGGCAAGTTCTCTGCTGGAGCATTCACGTGAGAAGAAGCAACTAAGAACAGGTAGGTATTTTATGGAAGGAAAATAAAGAAGAACTGCCCCACAACTATGATTTTTCACAACTCCTCTTTTTTTTTTTTTTTTTGGAAAGAAGTGCTGAATATTGCTGAATGCTACCTTCCCTTCCCCAAAAAACTTTTGTTCCTCTAGCTGATAAAGAATGTGCTGTGCTATAGAAGGATAAGTGGAGGTTAATAGAGAAGCAGGAGTGAAAGTGTCCTCAAGACATCCCCTGTGGTTCTTGAAGGCTATCTCATGGCAAGACTGGATTCAGCAGGAGCCAAAACAACAATATTAACACTTGGGCAAGATATCAGAAGTGTAAACAGATATGGGAAGGAAAAGATAGCATTGAAACAATAGTACAGAAAAAAACAGTAGGGATCACTTTATTTATTTTTTAAATGCTAGAAGATGAAACAGGGCTTTGCACTATCCGAATGCCATTGAAACCTCTCATAACAGTATTTGTTTTCATAGTATTATGGCATTCATCTTACTATTAGCTAGGGTAAAATGAAATTATTCTTCATTCGCAGCTATCCATAAATTTGCTGTACCTTGTGCTGTAAAGGTATTCCTCATTCATTTCTTTTTCTGGGGGCTGATACGGAGAGAACAATGTAGGAGCTCTTTGGGCTTACTGCTTTTTTTCCCCCCAAGTGTGCAGACAGCAGTGAGCACAGCTGTAGTAGCGCTGTGGCACTGCTATTGGTTCATGCTGCTGAAGATTTTAAGGAAATAAGAAATTTTGCAAAACAACACAAATGATTAAGTGATTGAGCTATGTTTATGCTTTCTTTTTGGAAAAAAAAATAAACTGTTATTAAAGAGTTAAGCCACTGTATGTGTGGGCGAACAGCTCTCTGTAATTGCTATCTATATACAGATCTTAAGAGAGATGTTGATCTTCTGAAATGAAGGGTGCAGACGCAAGTCTTTTTAAACCAATAAAAATACCGACATTTAAGTTTTTTTTTTTTTTTTTTTTTTTTTGCCATAGATCCTTTGTATGCAAATCACTCAAGTCAGATAGAAAATTAAAGACTTCTCCTTGGACAAAACATTGACATTGGAACTTAAACAGATAATATATGGCTGCCTGCAGAAATCAGAGCTATATTAGACAGTGTTCTACTTCTGTCAGAGAATCTGACTGATTTATATTTGGAATTTACACATATCCATATTAAAAAATAATTGTTAATCATGGCTGTCCTTTTCCAACTTCTCTGGAGTACACACACGTAGTGCTCCAGAACAGCCGTGTACACCACCGAAATCCTCTGGCTTTGTGCTAAGACAAATCTCTCTCCAACTTACCAGGATACAAATACATCTAGGACTTGGTCCCTTTCCATCCCAATCAAAACATGTTAATGTGTATACACAAGTTGAGAATTATTTCAGATGGCTCTGAAAACTCCTAAATAAATATTTTTAAGGGCCTGTCCTACATATGGATACGAAGCAGTACGGCTACTTTGCAGTGAAATAGCGACTGTGTGGAAGGAGGTTAAAGACTGAAAACTAAACCAGTCTATTGCCAGGGTTAGAACTGGTTTCTCCCTCCCTGCCCCCGTTTTCCAGAGCTTTCCTTTTGTAATATCTTATTCAATACAACTTTAATGTAATGCACACGTGCAATATATCTTACACGCAATGTGATCACATTTTTTTCCTCGGGCTTGATCCTTCTGTGAGTAACCTTTCCTCACACAAGGTGTATCATGGAGGTCTGTACTCAAGTAGGAAAAACAGTTTTTCTGTAAATGGTTTTATAGCACGAGTGCCAAACAAACAGCTGGGGGGGTTACCTAGCCTGCAAAACATCTCCTGGCCCACAGACTCCCGTGAATGTTGGATCACGTCTAAACTGCATAGCAGCACATGGGGCAGAGTGCTGACTCACACCCTAAGATTTCATGAAGCTCTGCAGACCGTCTGGAGGTACCAGTTCAAGCCTGGAAGCAGTACAGTCACATTTGCATCGAATCTTCCTGGTAGGGGTTTTAGCTTGGAAGAAACACCGTGCAAGGGTAGCTATGCCACTTCCACCAAGCCAATTAGCCCCAAACTGGTTCAGACAGTGCCAAATATCAGGGAGCAGTATATTGGTATTTAAATTTAGATTTTTATCTCTACATTACTGTGCTGAATTTAGTAACTTTGCTCTAAGTGGTCCTTCTATGCGCCAAAATATAAAATAGGTTTGGCATCTTTGAATTACAGACTGGTGCCTGCAGATTGCAATCCCAGGCTTTGCTTTGAAGTGCAAGCTTTTGCCTCGCAGCGACTTGACAATGGTCATGATTCAGCATATCCAATGTGCTGGGATCGACTCCTTTTCCTTTATCATTTGAAACCAAAGGAGAACAACAATGACTTCTAACATTAAAGTGCTGGAGAGAATTTATAGCCCTGGTGCTCTTCAGAGGACACAAACTAATTCCCATTCTTTCTTTGCACCCCAAGAGAACTCTTAGAATCAGATACAAGTAAGTTTCTTTTTTCATCCTACCTGAGCTACAGAAGTAGCCATGGGACAGAGCAAGACTTGAGTTCCCCCAGAACACCTGACAGTGCCCAAACAGTGCCCAGCAGAAGCACCCCGAGGCCCATTTGCTCCATATTGTTCCCAGCGCTGGGCAAGCCCCCAAACTTCATTACTTCTTTTACTTCATTGAGATTGAACATTAGTCAGTGCTAGTGGTCAGGACCAGTCTTTTTATGTTTGGGGAAGAAAATATTTCCTGTTCTTTAATATTTGTTATTTATTGCATCTGTGGACTTAATATTTGCTACTGGTTCAATAAACTAATTAGAATATTTCTCTTAAAACCCAGTTTCTTTTATGTACCAGTTAATTTACCTTTTTATTATTATTATTATTTTTGGTGCATGAATCTTTATTCATACACAATAATCCAGCTATGCTTTTAGTAAGTTTTCTAACAGCAGTTCACACCAAGAAGGGCACCCCTTCTCCAGCTGTGATTAATTGCCACTTCTTTGTGCACTGCTGGTCTAGTATAGACCACTGGATTCTCCCACTCCGAAGAGTGACAAGTGCAATGAAGATGCTGCTGCTGTACATTTTAGAAAGGACCATTGATGGCATGGAATATACATTACATTCGTTCCCATCAATTAAGCTATCATTTACTGGGATGTTTTAAGCAAACCTTCTACACTTTCAAATGCTAGGCAATTAAACCTAATATATATTTTAGTGTTTCTATGAAAACTTCTGCATCCTTATGCACATGCTGCTCCTCCTGAGCATCACAAATCTGGTTATGTCTTGTAACAAAAGGCACTGCTGCTACCTTAGAGTTGTTCATGGGAGCAGGACAGTTCCTTACCAATGCTCTAGGAAGAATCTGTCAGAGGAGACAATCCAGGGGGCAGTTAATGGCTTTGGGGGTTTTACAGTGGTCTTAGGAACCAGTGTTTCAGTTCAGGACTTGCATTTCAGTTAATCTTCTGCAGTGTCCCTCATGATCCAACTGCAAACTGAGACCTCACAGCTATGCTGTCTGACAGCCAAGCAAGCTATCCCGGTTTTAATTCAATGGCCATTCCCTCCCTCCACACCTCCCTCGTGTATTACGATGATGTACAAATTTTTGAAGCCTAAGTATTATTAGCAAGATGCCAAAATTGACTTCATTCATTGCTGAATGTCAACCCTCCAGGTACGTTCAGCAACTGCTATAACTAAATGCAACTGGCCATAGTTGGCATGTCCTGATACTGCATTTGTTCAAACAGATATTCCACGTAGACTGATGCCAGAACACATGCATGTTCCAACAGCGAAGGCTGTGAAACATCAGGCTGTGACAGCTGGCTTTAGAATAAAAACTGTCCAATAAGATATATGAAAACATAAACAAGGGGACTCTGTTAGCCGAGGGGACTCGGTCTTTTTCTCGGTGCTGGTTTTATATGTTTATAAAGCCTATACCTTTAATGCATACACAGTTCCACCTACTTACAAACTGAACAATTGGGTACAAATTGATGAGTAATTTCTGTGCAAGGAAAGAAAAGATAACATAGCTCAGCTTCTTCATTAATCACTGTAACTTGTACAGATCAGGGAAAGGGGCCATCAAAACTCTGTGGCAGTGCTCCACGTTCACGTCACAAATCCAGAAGCAGCAGCTTCAAGGTCAGACTATTTGCTTTATTTCTGCGTTTCTCACTGAGGTACTATTTCTGGTTTCTGCAAGTGGACAAGATTTATAGTAATCCACAGTTTTAGAGCTACAAGGCAGCAAGGAATTTCATGAAAGGCTCCAGTTTCCAGAAGCAGTTCACCTGCAGACAATGTGGAGTGCAACCACTCATCTGGTGCACAAGGATCTACAAGTCCAGCAGCTTTCACCCTAGGTATCTTCAGTTTCATCAGACAAGGGCACCCTGCTTGAAAGCTGCTGCTGTAGAGCCAATTGTGACCACAGCTGGGAAGCCTATGAGACTCCTTCCTACCGGCCTCTCCAGGGAGCAGAGCTCAGAGTGAGGTCTTCAGTTTTTCAAAAATCTTTCATTTTAGGCCGGGACATAAATCAGGTCTTTTCAAAGAATACCTACACATCATTTCTTATTTTGCATCTTCTCCGCTAACTCCATTTAATAATACAGTATCACTTTGAAAATAAGGCTCTTATTTCTATTAAATGCTAAAATTGCCCGTACATTCTCCTCTTTAAGTTAATCTTTCCTGTGCATTCTGTATACCACCAAGTGCTACAAAAATCCCCAAGTAAGAGCTCTTCCCTGGGGTTGTAAAAGACCAAAGGGAAAAAAAAAAACAAAAAACCAACAACACAGAACATCATCATATATCCTTACCTCTTAGAATGAATAATTATTGCATAAGGACACTCTTAGGCTTATGAAGAACAGTAGTTTCAAAGGATAAAATTATATAAATTACAGTCTTTTTGTGATCATTTTGTCTAAAGGTGGAGCTCCTCTAGAAAAGAGGGTGATTATTAAAGGTAGAATTGAAAGACAAATGCATAATTATTTTTCCTGTCCTGTAAGCCCCTTTATTACTCATCTTTCGAGTCATGAAATGCCTATTTGATCATTTTTTCATGTGACATGTGAGAATGCTTTTTCTTGCCTTACACCACTATCCTAAATCCACCACCCATTACTTTTTGATTCTTTCTTCACCTTAAACAAGGAATGCATGCATCTCAGACTTCAACCCACAAAAAAAATCTAACCACAGGGTCCTGCTAAACGTGATCCAAGAAAAAGGCAAAAATCATTACTTCCCGTCTTGGATCTCTTCTGTCCCCTTCCAGTTATCCCAATTTCCTGCCGTCATCTCTTCCACTTACATGAATATCCCCTTCTGATGGTTATTATATCATTTTTGGGGCAAATAAAAAGGAATCTTGATTTAAAAAAAAAAAAAAAGTTAAATTTTCTTCTAATAACTATTTTATTAGCTTGCAAGTTTTGTGCTGTACAAATTAAAGCACAATCAGCCAAGTACTCTACCAGCATCCAGTAAACAGAATAGCCTACTAGAAAAGTTATGGGCAGTGCTTAGAAAAGAAAAGAATGCATGCCCAGAGAAAAAACAGTTGCAAATGTGAATGCATTAAAAGTTTAAACAGGGTAAATGGTGCAGTCACTGAACAGCACACTTATAAAACCTGTTTCAAGAGTGATTTTTCTAACTTTGAAGTACTACCAATTATGCTTTAAGGGTGCGCGTTAAAGTAAATGTTAAAGATCTGTTGCTACAGACCTATTTTTTCCTTTTATATAAAAAAACACTGTTTTTCCTTTCCTAGTTTATTTATATATATTTTTAATAGTCAATAGCATTATATTTAAATAGTCAAAATTAAATGGGACATCAATACAGTCCTTAAGTTTCATGCTTTGAACTGCGCAACCACAGCATGGCTCTATCATGGTTACAGTAGACAGAGTCTGGCTTTTAAGATCAAACGCAGCGTGTCGCCCCGCTATGTTAGCTGTCACTCTGTGAGTAAACATCGCTGAGGGACGGCGTTAGCAACACGTTATTACTCGTGATGTTGCATGATAGTCACAAGGAGCTAGCCAAAGTCAGAGATAACACCAGTGAGAGCTGCTGGGGGAAGTGATGCAGCCTGGTATGTTTGGAGGGATTCCTTCCTCCCCCCATTTTACTCCTTGAGGAAGACTTGCCCACGATTTGCTATTTGATCCGAGGAGCAGGCCTCCCACTGAAACAACAGCTATCAAGGAATGTTAAGCAAGGCAGCATTAAATTAATAACTGTGCAGTTAAACTGCTAAATACAAGTAGGTTTGCCTCAAGTGCTAAGCACATTAATTTAAACTGTCATTTATGTGCACTTTTAAGGGGATACTTGTGAGGTGTCCTAGATTACCAGCCGTTAAATGACAAAATGTTTATCAATCCACACACTAAGGGCAGGATGAGCAACAGCATCTGCACTTCACGTTTCTTTCTCACAGGCTGACCTCAGCCGGGGCCAGAAGAGGCCCTGCTAAGACAGGAGCACCACGTATCTCCTGGAAACACCCTGCCTTTGGTTTCCCTCACAGCCCTGTCAGAGCAGGTCTCCAGCCGCTCACAAGGCCTTCGTGCTGCTGGTGCATCCCTCAGGACAGCAGCAGGCTGAATTCTGGTGGCTGCGCAGTGGGCACCTTGGGACATGATCGGCCCCAGAAAAAGCTCCGCCAGACGTGTAGGCTCCACACAGGGTCAGGCTTGGGCGCGTCTGCACCTTGCTCCTCAAACTGGAGGCAGAGGCAGCGTAAGCTTTGCCACCGGCAGTGGTGGAGAAGGTAGGCAGCAAGGGCCGGGAGTCCTGAGGCAAGAGCTGGCAGTCCTGGCAAGGCGCAGAAGGCTGCGCATTTCTTCCAGCCTGGCCAGGCGACAACTGTTAGCACAGCCCCCCGAGCTGCCTTCAGCGGCCATACCTCGTGGCTGAATGCGAGCCATTTTGAAGCACTTCATTTTTTCACTTGTCAGCATACGACCGTTGGGGTACTCTGCTCTGCTTGTCAGGCCTGACAGCCGAAAACAGCAAGGACTGTCTCATATGCTATTATGTTGCTGCCAAAGACCTGGAGTCCCAAGGCGAGACGTGTTACACCACAGAGAATTACAGGCAATTATATAAAGAGTTACATACTCTGAATGCTAGCAAATATCACAAGATGTACATGAGAAGAGAGATTGCACCGGTCTATTCCTCTTTCCCCCACCTTTTACTGCACAGGATAAAAATCCGGCTGGCAGGACACTGTGCGGGGCACCAACCAGCAGTTCATGCTACCAGGGCCTGATGCAAGAGCACGATCCAAATTCTTAAAGAACAGTTTTATTTTTTATGAATTCAACAACTGACAGGAGAGGGTTTTGCATGAAGTGGCACTAAGGAAACTGGCCCAATTTCCTTGCTAAAGGAGATGCTGCCTAGTACAGAGGAAGCACATCCAATGTTTAAGCAGTGAGGTTCCAGTTAAATTCTCAAAATGGGACTTTGAAGTTTCAGCCACTTTCATCATTTTTGTATGCAAGAACTTAATCAAATATTCCCACCTATACCACCTGAGAACACAACCTCCCTATACGTTACGAACTTTAGATTTATTATGCCACTCTCACCTCAGGCTAATCTGCACAACATCACTGCATCCAGTTGAATCACCCCCAATTTATGCCAACTGCAGAGATGGCTAGTCCACCCTCAATACTGCAAATTCTACAATTTTCAGATTTTCTGAAAAAATATCAAATTTAGCAAAACAGCAGGAAGCATAAAGTCCACTGCTTAGCATACTAAGGATTAATTTTATTCTTAAAAAATGGCAGCAATGTATGCTTCTGGTTATGGAGGTGTGCCAGTAGTGCTACAATTAGGGCTGTGCTGTCACTTCAATTATAAACCCAATTTTCTGAGGGTTTACTAAAACTTCAGCTTAAAGAGAAAAGGTTGCTGCAGGCTGAAATGTGTTGTACAAGATCTCAGCCAGCAGATACCTTGTTTCCAACATTGGAAAAGAAAACCCAATCGGGTATTTCAAATGTTAGAATTTAAATGTGCTTATAGAGACAAAACATTCCAAAAAAAAGGAACATTTACTTGTAAATTCTGAGTGCAAAGCAAGTGGCTTCCTGGTTCTCATCAGAAATAATATGGATAAGCATGACTGCAGACTATGCAAGTAGAGAGAAGGAATAAGGAAAACAATTTTGTTTTATTTTTATTTTTTTGACAAACACCAGGCACTTCTATAAGTGGGACTGGTTAGATCACAAAGACAGTGACCCATGCAATTTTAAGGAGGGAGAAACAGAACACCTCTTTTCACAGTGAAAAGTAGGGCAAAGACCATATGGACAACGTGGGCTTTCCTCACTTGAGAGAGGGATACGCCAGAGGTGTGACTGCTCCTACACATGCATGCTGCAGTCCTTGGTATTGTCCGCTAGCATCAACATGCCTCAGAGTGTGCTTCAACCAAAAATAACATGATACAGGATGCACAGAGCTCAGTGTGGGCTGCAAAACTCAAGTGAGCAGGCAGCTTTATACGCAGATGATTATCTTGCCATGAGTTCTTCACTGAAAACACTGTGTATGCGAATAAGGCAGCTCTTTAAAACCACCCCAGTTAAATTTGTATTCACACTTCTGGCTGCAGCGTGGACAAAGGCTGAGGCCCATTAGTTAAAAAGAGAAATGGTGCTGCACGCTATATGCTAGTGGTTTCTTCACTCTGTCTTTGCCGTCTTCTGCAAACACTATTCTTGCAGGGGAGGAGATACCTTTTGCCCTGGAAATTTATTCCTTGATCTCTCATGCTGGCACACCGGTGACACTGACACCTCTTTGCTATTGAACTGCCTATAAAACATACCCATGCGATACAAACAGACCCTTGTTTCTGCATCTCTTGCAGCTTAGAAAGTTCCAGGTCCCACACATTCATTTTGCCAAATTGGCAGTTGCTAGGAAGCAAACGAAAAATGCTGGCAATGGTTCTGTGGAGCAGGGAACATGTAGCAGTTTTCCTGTAGCACAGGAAACAGACTGAAATTTTCAAATGACTTTCCAGGCCAAAGACATCCAGAAGTGTCTACGAATAAGGAAACTCAAAGTAACTGCGAGGGGATGATGGAAGTGGGCTAAACAATGGTGCAGCTTTTGTAATTAATTTAAATTGGCCACCTTGCTTTACTTACCTCCTCTAGCTGAGGTTTCTGTAGAGGCAGAGAAGTTGGATAAAAGCTCACAGGCACAGTCTATCACTATGCAGAGGAAGTGAGTTTTTAAAGGGGAAGTAGTCAACCTGAGCTGAAATACTAAGAAACTGCAACTGATAATGCCAATTGCCTGTTTCCTTAATACATGGGAAATAGTCCAAGAACTGGTCAGAAAATAATCCAGCGTTTAAATGCTGCCACACTTTAGCAGCAATTTCTCTTCTCACACAAAGGAAAACAGCACCAAGCAGAAAGACCGTCAGAAACCCACGAGGTTAAAGGTAGACCAATACATGGAAAGGTCAGAAGCCTATTTTTGCAGAAAAAAACAACAACAACAAAATGATACTAAGACATAAGATCAAGCAACTGCATCAAGACTGTTTTCTGAAATATGTATCATACAACAGTGAAAGAAAAAAATCACACATGCACTCGTAGCAAATGAAGTGCAACTGGAGTCTGCCCATTGAGGCTAACGGCAACGCATCAATGGTGCATTCTTGTCGTTTAAAACATTTGATTTAAACACAAAGGAAGATTCTGAATTCCTTTTACATATGCTGTACACGCTGTACTTTTATCTCTGACAACACCATTCAGTAATTGGTTACACCCAGCCATCTGCTAGCAGGAGCCATCTCCATCCCTGCTGCCCCTGCTCCTCACAAGAAGGTCCATCGGGGTGCTCGAAGACAAGCCCAAGTTTTATGCCCTGCCACGGCAGAGTTTGTTCAGGGTGCTTAAGGATTTTTCCGCCTCTCCACTTCCTCCATGGGGCTCATTTATAGTAAAATAGGGAAAATGCAGTTGGCAAGAAGATACAGGAATCATTTCCTTCTCTTGCTACTTTGATGATTCCCCTTGGGGGACACAGAACAAAGACAATCCACACTGGAGGTAGCAGGAAAGATCCAAAAGTCTCTTTTAGGGCAAAGGACACAGGCTGTAAATCAGCTCTCTTTTTCTGAATCTATTCAACCCGACTCAACTGTAAACTCCCCAGATGTGACTGCACCTTCTTGTATGTTCCTACGTGGCCTGTTGTTTCATGCAACAGGGCACTGCACAACCTTTACTGTTGATAGACGACAAAATAGCAAATAACTCCCCCCCCCCTCCAAATGCAGAGTTGCTACAGAAAGCAGTTAAGAGAATTTTCTTCCTTCAAGGAATACTGTCATTTTCTCAGATTCTCAGACCTTTGTACAAATTCACTGAGAATTGCTGCCTTCAGCAAAACTTAACCATTTTAACACTAGAAACATTAAAATATATAGGTATGTTTGCACAAAGCAGCAAATATCTGAAGTGCACGTTGTTTTCTTGTTCTTGACCAGATGACACTCGTTGTCTAATATGTAACACATGGCAAGCTAATTCGGGGAGGCAGGGTTGTTCTCCTATCTCACAGAGTTCTGTATTTGTAACATTTCAGGAAAACCAAAAGCTGGAAGTTTAGGAAGACTGCTTGCTGTACTTTCAGCTTTGTGCCCTGCATGCAGAAATACTGTACCACATTGACTTCTGAGCTCTGCGATTACTTAGTAGCTACACTGTACAGCAACAAGTCCCTTCAAAAAGTGTAAGAAATAATTGGTGTAGAAGATGTTAGCTGATTAATGTACAGTACCACCAGCAGCAGCACGTGCTGCCGGGCAACTTGCACCAGGGCAGGACAGGCTGGGGTGCAACACATTGCACGCTTCTGACTCTTCGTGGTCCTTGGTGAAAGCCATGGGCATAATTTAGAGTAGGTCTCCGTAAGGTCATTGTTGGATAAAATATTCATTGTAAAAATAATTTTTAAAAATCACTGAGGCAGCTGCATGAAGTAAAGATACCTCGTCCAAGACACAGCTTTGAGAAGAACCAAAACTGACAAAGACTGATAGCAAAGTGTCGAGTCAGAACTCACACAGTTTACAGTGGTATAAATGCAGAACGAATGCAGCAGCTTGCAAACTCATCCCCTCGCGCCTGTTTGCATGTGTGCACATACACACAAACATGCCTACACACATGAAAAATGAGTCCAAGACACAGGGCTCCTTGAAAAAAACAAAAGAATGCTCATGTTTTGGCAAAATACTATTTTGCTTTTACTGGCATGTGAGGCCAGGCTGCACTAGGCATATTTTAGCAATAACGATCAAAGCACAGGCTTTCCCTGAAGATTAATGACTGGCTAAGAGGATAGTTTGAGGTCTGTTTACCCCAGCTGGTCCTTAATTCCCAGGAAAAGCATCTGCAAAGCTTATTATTGCTATAAACTTGAGATGGAGGGAGGGGTTATGCTGTTTCAAATGATATGTACAATGACTTTTTAGAGACTTAACGTCTTGTATATTAGCCAGACTGTTTAAACCATCTCTTAAAGAACTATTCATCTTGAAAGTAAATAACTTCGTACTTCCGCAGCAGCACACTTCATGTGAGCACTGCAAACTCCTTTACAAGCAATTCATTAACCCCCCCCGCCTGCATGGCAAGTGAGGAAAGAGATATACAAGAATCATTTCACTCTTCATAGAAATGCAGCTACAGCTGGGAGGAGAATGAAAGCTATTTAACAGCAGACACAACTCCTACGTAATATTCAGGACAAAAAGCGAAGAATATTGTATTTCCCTTAAACTGCAAGAAGATTTAGCTACACAGAAAGCAACTGCTTGACCGAACAGGAGCTAATGTGTAACGCTCTTGGAAAATATGCATGTGGTTTTTCAGACAGATTGTGAATCTCTTATCCACACCGCTGAACAGCTACTCAAAGGACCAATTCCACTGATTTAACGGAGGAATAGTTCCAGTTTGAGTAAGTAGTTTCCAACCCAAATCTTATTTATCACAGTGGTCAAGAACGTAAGGGCTCACCAGAAGTTCCCAAAAGCCTGCACTCAAGACAGAAATGTTATTCCTCAAAAATATATGGAATTCTCAGTTTGGATGAATTTGCATCTTCAAATAAAAACAAATACATAAAAAACAAAGCAGCAAAGCTTAATTTCACATCAAATTCGGGATTATTAATAGTAACCGACCCGAGGAAGGGCTATGGATTTTAAAGTATTGTAATGTGGCAACCAACTGACAGGCTAGATTCAAATCTTGAAGGTGTTTCATTTAATTGTATATACGTTAGCAATCATGTTTGGACTTGCAGTAGGCTATATACTATACTTTCCTGTATATTTTCCCACAGACGTAATCTAAACAACAACAAAAGTTGTTTTTAGCATCATTATGAAAAATAATAATAAATGGATGTTCCAAACGAAGCATGTGATTAAAATGCTGCCTTTAGAAAGGATGAATAAGCCAAACAGGATTAATTCAAAAGGCTCAAATGATCGAAGGGTTAACAAAAATATTCATGGCCCTGCATGTCATTTGCATGAGACAAACTCACGTTCTGAAACAACCTTTACCTTTTCCTGCACAAATAAAGCTGCTTTGCTATATAGAGCAAGATTCAGAAAAGTATGCAATCTTTGGCACCAAAAACATCTTTTCTGCTTGCATCCTACTGAATTTTCCCATATATGTCACTTAAAAAAAAAAAATCAACAACAGAAAAAAGAAAAAAAAAAAAAACACAAGAGAAAGCATCGCTCCTCCTAAATTGTGCTAGATATTTTACTTTTGGTGTGTGAGGTAGAGAGCTGACTAAGTATCAAAACCAACTTGGTAAAATGGAGTAAAATGTATTTCTAAGTATGTATCTTATCTGAAACAGAGCTCTTCAAAAATGTGTTACATTTTATCAAGTGCTGCACTCGCATATCTTCAAATTTTATTTTTTACAGTTCAGGTTGATATTTAAATAAGTTACCATTGATGCTCTCAAATCATCTTTGATGATTTGGAGAGAATAAAAGCTTTGATGGTGTCAGAATCATACTCTGTTGTGTGACTGTATGAACACCAACACATATGAGAAGTTTCAGAAAAAATTCCTTTGGAAATCTACCTTGAAATTTCAACTTCTGTGATGTTTACTATCATGTCTTTCTGTTCACAAAGTTTTATACTAGAAAAAAGATCCAATTATACACACTGAGGGAACGAATAACCAATAACATCCTATTAGCATTTGTGTAAATTAATCATTTTGGCCCCCGCACCCCCCAGCTTTGTTTCCCTGAGGTTTTAATCTTTTGGAAAGTACCGGGTTAGCTGAAACAGTAGATTGGTTATGGTGCCACAGGCTCCTGTTTCCAACGCAGCCATGACACCAACGCTGGAGATCGCTACGGGCTGAGTGCTATTAACGTGATTATTCCTGGTCAGTACTTCAGGTCTCCTTATTTGTCACTGAGAGCAAATCAAAACGCCGCCCATGAAAAATGGCAACGGCCAAAGTGGTTATTATCAGTACTCTTCTATTGATTTAGACATTGCTGTATTTTACCAAATGAGGAGCCTTTTACAGCTGCCTTTTCTGCACCACACCAGCACTGTCCCAGGACCCGGTTCCACGATTCCCTTGCTATGAAACGGGGGAGGCAAGGTTTTGGAAAACCGACTTCCAGCGTGTTTGATTTTATGCGTGTGCCTCGTTCCTCTCCTATAATTAAAAACGCCTTTCAATCCATGAGCCCATGGGCTTTCTGCTGCTGGTAGGAATGATCCTTCTGCTCTATGACAACTTTTAGCTTGTTCCAACATATCTCCTAAATGAAGGCATCCATAAACAGAAGAGAAGCTGATCTCATTTTTGCAGGCAGGTGTGATGCAAAACAGCAGCACAGCCTGGTAGTCAGCCTCCCATGCCCATACTCACTGGGAAAGCACTCTTTGGACATCAAAAAGCGGCCAGAGCCTGATCACGACAAGACTCGAGTAAACTAATTCGTAAACGTAAGAGCATGTTATTTCTAGTCACACACACAGCTGTGAAGGTGCCAAGGGAAGCAGAAGCGCTCCACTTTCTCACCCCCTTTGCTCTCACACATACTGCAGGGCAGCAGGATAACAACAGCTGAGCTGCACTTTATGAAAAATGCTGATTTTTTGTTTGTTAAAAGACATTTTACAAAGGATGTTGAATAGGCTGATATTAATTATTAGCACATCATTGTGTGATCTTACATTTCACCATTTCGTTCCTTTCCTCTCTTATACATACATAAGAAATTCAGATAGTTTTACTTTTTTTTTTCCCCCTCTCACCCCCTGATTTGGCCTTGTAGAGCTGATCCATTTTCTCTGACCTCAGGCTCTCTCCAGATGTCCTGACTAGTCCAAATCTACATATTTTTGGAGGAGTACCGATGATCCTATGATATTATGACCTCCAAAAAGCAACGATAACAAAAGATCCTTGCCCTCCTTCCCCCCCCCCAAAAAAAAAAAAAAAAGTCAAACCAAAGCCCACAAACTACTAGGATATTGAACAAAGTCTTACTGGCTCCATACTTCACTACTCCAGACAGTTACAGAGTATGAGCTCAGAAGGCATTATATGAGAACACGACAAAAATAAGATTATGCATAGATCCCAACAAATATAACCAAAATCAAATGACCTGGTAAACCAAACAAGGTTCAGACTGCAATGATAATCAGCAAGATAATCCACTGAGTAACACATATTTGATACCTAAGTCTTCGTTGCTCTTCAGCGTCTATTGCATCAGGTACATCACCTATACCTACACGAAGTTAATATAAAGCGATGCTAAGAAAGACTTCAGCACACAAAGAAAGGTGTCAGAAAAGCTCCTTAGCCACTTTGAAGTGGGTTAATGGTGGGTTCCAATACGATTCTAGGTACAGAACATCTCAGGGAGCATAATAATGTCAGCAATGTTTCAAAACACAATCCTACCCTGAGTCTCAGCAATGACTGCAAATTTCTAAGCACGTTTGACACCGAATCTCTAAGAAGAGTAGTTTCACAGATGTTGCTGGGTGTATAAACTGATCTGTTGCATTTTTATCATACATCCTGGTGCATAAGATGAAAAGAACTACTCAGCTGTCAGTGTGAGTAACTGTATCTGGCAAACAGAAAATAAAATTTAAAATACCTCAATAAAAGCCCGATATTTATTTTTTCAAATTGACTGTAAACTAAACAAATTGGATAAAAAAGGGGGGTGGGGTAGACATTCTTTTATATATTAAACACAGTGTTTTAAAACTCCAATTGCATTATTTCCTAAATAAGGATTTAAGTAAGGATTTACCACGGCTACTGCTCCAGAGTCAGTATTAGTTTTACTATAAAGGTAAGGAAAGCAGGACTGGTTCCACATAGCCTTTACAGGATTTATCCTAGTACAGACCAAGAAACCAGCACCCCTGACTTCAGCACAATATTCCTTTATTCCTAGAAGCATACTTTGTACCTGGATCCACTACAATTCTTAATTTGGAACTTATTATGAATCAGACTCCAATTTCCACGGCAACTGGATAAGTTAGAACTTATTCAAGAATAAACACAAAATTGAGGTCTGAACTTTTACAATATTTATAAAACAAGAAGTATCTTAGAAAGCTGGATTCTAGACAGCAGAATTAATTTACTTTGAAAATGTATGACTTCTACTGAAAATAGTGAATAGAGCATCCAAATAAAAGGAAGTCCAAAAGAATAGATCTTTACCCATAAAACTTTGTATACATTATGCTGTATCAGAAAAATATTAGATACTGGATATGACATTGATGCTTAGCATTAAGAGCTTCTATGACATCTGTATTCTACTATCACGAAAGCACAATCATATTTCTCATTTTGCTTTAACAAAGTGAAGCAGGAAAATCAATTTTATGCTATAGATGTGACCACGGCTTTTTTATTACAATTCTGCAAGCTGAGGGTTATGCCTTAATTTCTTTCCTGAGAAAAGTGAGAGAGAGAAGAATACCCAGAAAACCAACAACATTCAGTGTGTTGCTTCCAGTAAGAAAATAAATATTGCTTCAAGAGACAAAAATAGTGTAACCCACCCCATCAAAGAAACAACCAACTTGTTTCACTTGGCTACCTAGGTAACATTTATTATACTGGGAGATTCTGACAAAAATCCACGAGCCTCATTTTGTTCCAACTACTGCAACTCTTGAATGTTTCACTGCCAGGATAGAAGTAAAGAATAAAGTAAGTTTTATCATAAAAAACATGCTTGTGAACCTATGATAAACTTATCTTCCTATAAATTTCAGATGCAGAAAGGCGTCAAATGATGAAAGTAAGATGCTTACATTTGAGCTCTGTAAAAATACCATTTAATTACTGAGTGGTCTTTTTGTAAAGACAGTTAATTCCCTACTTTCTTCATCTACTCTGTTTTATTTTTTTGCAAGTGAAGGACCAGAAAGTGCAGTTATTTAAATATTTACAAGCACCTCCAATGCGCCTCTATCAAGGCAGATCATCAGCACCGTCTGCTTTAATTGCTGCCATCATTGATTGCTGTGCAGGCACACATGCAGAAGCTCCCAACGCCAAAGCTCTCCTGCCTTTTTCCCCCTGCGCTACATACCAGATTTTGTAACCTGTGTCAAGCTACCCCCGATGCTTACAACTTGCAAACAGAGGCCAGCAACGAGCCTCCCCAGACACTAAATCATAATCTTCGTGTTTTTCGTATTTCACATTCTAGCCGCAGTTTCAACATCCATACCCCGTGACACGAGGGAAGGATAAATCAACAAGCGTGACAGCTCCCTTGTAGAGACTGGTACGGCCCTGGGAGCTGCCACACCCGACACCCACAGCTCCTGCCAGATGGCTTCGGGAGCGCGGCGCTGTTAACCCCTTCAGGAGTCGCTCCGGGTTTTCTGCTGAGCAGTTATTAAGGGATTGCTTTTCTTTTTTTTGGGGGTAGAAAGAGGGAAAAAAATACTTTGATCCAGCTTAGCGAAGCTTGGGTAACTGAAAGACATGTCCTTGGATTGAGAGCTGAAGTAAAAAAGTCACTCCGTGTATTTCCTTAAAGACAGGAATTAGGAGTTAGTATTATACAACATTCCTTCTTCCATACCATGCCGTGGTCCAACATGTTTATCAAAAATAGCACTGCAAAAGTTTCAAAACAGTTTTACGGTCCTTTTTCCAACCTAGGACACGGCTTAACCTTCTTGGAATGAGAATGCCCATTAGCTGCCCTTCAGCCAAACAGCCTGCTCAGGCCCTAAATCAACAGGGTTTCTGATCCAAAACCCATACCGTAAACTCTGCGACTGTTTCACGGGGTTTGATCTGGTCCCAGGGACATAAATTTGCATGCAACTCCTAAGTTTGTGAGCAGTCCCTTGGCTTAAACTTGCACATGTGCTTAAGTACTTTGTTCTGGCAGGGCCTAAGACAGCTACTTAAAAATGAAAACAGAAGCCACGTAAAGAACAACTTGTTAAAAACAGTTTTCCTCCTGAAATATTGTACCAAAGAAAATAATGTAACAAAATACACATACCAATTTCTAAAAGTACCTATTGACTGAAAGGTAGGTAAACACTAGCTAAAATGTCGTCAGCCAGTAACAATGCACATCCCTTCACACAAAAGGGCAGAATAAAAATAAAACAAAAATAAAATTCTGACCTATGCTCAAAATTCTTCCTACAGTATTGTAGGCACAAGAATCTATGGATACAAGCAGCAAGAAAGAGGTCTCAGTCCAAGTTTAAGAGAGGCCCCTAGACTTCACCTAGTCTAGTTTATAGCTTTGAAAACAGTTACCTGGGCAATTTCTTCATTTCTCCTGTACAAAGTGTGCTCATCTCTCCAGTTTGTGTGTGGCTTTGTCATAAAAAAAAAGTAGCTAGTAGAAAATATTGCAAGGCCAGCACTACTGACAAGCATACTTATGAGTGTTTTACTTCCTAGAACTCCTTCTGATTTGGTTTCCAGTGGGATTTGGGTTGCGTACCAATTTTCCTTTACACAATTATAAATAATACATTTCAGTTTTATGTCATCTGTGGAAGAAATTACACTGAAAGTAGTACTTATTTCAGCTCTAAGTGATATCTTGTTGAAGAAAACGTAATAATAATATGAATTTTGATCATAACAAAATAACACGACTGCAAGTATTTTTAATTTGGGGAACATGCCACTAATAACGTTAAAAGACTTAAGGTAACTATTCACAGTGCAGGAGAAACTCAGGCTCAGTTTTTATAATTTAAACTAATTGCTCGTACACAGACACTGTTGGGTTACAGGTTTCTTGTAATTTGCTAGCATTTCAAGGTGCAGAATTAATATTTCCTTGCATGGTTCACATGAATAACTTGAGAACAATTTTTCCCGAGTTTGTTCTTTACACGTGCTGTACAAGTTAAAGGGTTAAGTAACCATTATATTCTAAAGAGCAAACTGTTTGCCTTAGGGCCATCTCCTCCTTACGCCTGATGAATTGCCTGACACTTCATGTATCATACATTACTTTTCACTAGGAAGTAACATTTGGTTCCAGTCATGGTGCAAGACCTGACTTTGGAAGTATGAAGCAATATGGGATAGACCAAGAAAAAAAGAAAAAAAAGCCAACAACAAAATCATATGCTAAGTAGTCTGCACATATATAATATTCTAATTTATTATGTCTGTACTTTAAAAAAATGGGCGTAAAAGTGTATGAAGAGAAATTCTATGCATACTGGGATGAGTAAAAGTACAAGTATGCGAATCATATTCAGAATAGCAAGACACTTTTCAGGACTAGAATGAAATAAATGCAAATGTTACTGAGGGCTTGGCACCAGAAGTGTTTTAGAAGCTAAACAGCTAAACGTAAGCATAACATTTAAAGCTGTTTTTAAAAAGAATGATTATAAACAAGATTAAAATAGGAATGGCCCAGCAATTAGCCAGCAGAAACTGACCTGAGCTTCAGTACAAAGGTGCAGAACTGATACTTTTCAGTGTGTTCTGCAAAGGACAGGAGGCACAGCTCCTGTAACAACTGCAGGAAAACAAAAGCAAATAAAAAATTAAAAAAACTAGAGGTATCAGCCTCTAGTTCAGATTTTTGTTGTTGTTGTAAAATACTGCGTGTATTACAAATATTTATTTAAAATACAGCCCTAGATGTGTCTTCACTTGTGTGTGTCGGAACCTGTTCAGAAAGTACAAAGGCAAAAAAAAATCATGACTTCTGGAAACATACCTATAAAACCATACCATCCAAAGATACCATATTAACTTTGTGAACTAAAGTATTTAGATACTTAGAGCAGTTTACAAAGCTTTTCAAATATTACATGAGACAGCAAACCAATCTTTTGTAATTATAAAAGGGTTGAAAGTTTTATTAGGCAAAGATTTAGCTTAAAGTGTTAGTATTAGCTTTCTCTTAATTGTAAATTTACTTTAAATGTATTTTTTCTTGCTGTCTTGCTTCCTAGTGAAACCCATGCCTTATGGATAGGATTTATATAACCCTGTATCACATTACTTATTCTTCAAGCTATGTTTTTCAGGATATAAGTGTCCCCTTGTAAAATGCTTCAAGCTACACAGACTAAATACGGGTGAACATGCCCGGAACTGGTGCTTCTCCTTTGTGGAGGGCAACTCCTTTCATTAACTGTGCATCAGATGCTTCTACAGTGGAGTACTTAAGAAGGAAAGTAATAAAAAAAAAAAATCAGGAGCCAAGGTTTGGCCCCTGAGGAAGGAGGAACAGGGGGAAAACACAACTTTTGGGTGAGAGTTCTGCTCCTGAGCTTGGCACAATCATCTCTGTGAAAACCAATGGCAAGACCCAGGGATTTCTTGCGCAGCTCCCACTGCATTTGCCATCGCATTGCACGATTGAATCATCAGAGCACCTTCCTTCCTCTCTTCTGCAGATGGGAAAATGAAGGCTTCCTTTCCACAGAGCTGCTCCAAGGATAATTCATAAATATGTATGAAGTGTTTGAGACTGCATATTCTCTGAACTGCAAGGTATGAAAGGAGTGAAGATGAATTTTAATCAAAATACCTCTATTAGATGAAGGAAGTGTCCGGAGTAACAACAGGTACCAGAACAGAGATTTCTCTTCTCTCTTCTGAAAGGATACTTTTTCTGAACACACAGTGTTCAAAACATCCCGATAGCACAGAAGAATAAAAAAATAAATCAAAAATGTTCCTGTCATGGGGAACAAGAAGCATGCTTTGGTGACAGACTGTAGGGGAGACAGGACAGGCAGGAATAGATGGGCCCAGGCAAAAGGGTACTGAGCTCAGGAATGTGGATTTCTCAGACATCAGCTGTCAGCAACCAGCTATGAAAATTCAGAAAGCAGAAGCCTCACCTCTCCCCAGTTAGCTTACTTAACAGCCTGTTTATTGTTACCAGTAAGTCTGCTGAGGTAAAGATCCAATGTATGAAGCTCCTGCGACAGGCTCTGCCCTCTAAAACCTATTGTACAGCCAATGAAGATGGTTCTGTGGACCAAGTTGCTGGGTTTTATTTCAGAGTTCTTCGTTTACACACACACAAAAAACAAACAACAATAACAACAAAAGGTTGCAAAGTTGAAGCTTTCCCAGTTAAGAAATGCCAAAAGTTTTGCTTGTTTGTGCACATCACTTGATTATTCCTTTAGAAAGGACAAAAACCACGACAAAAATCACCAACAAGTCAGCATTACCCTTTATGCGTAGGGTGAGCCCTATCCTCTGGAGGATGCATAATGATAAATAATTGAGTACCATAATGCAGAAGGGGACCAGATTAAGACTGCCCAGCCAGACATAACTTACAAGCAGTCTGCTTTGCCACCTAAGAGTTCACTTCATTGTAGACTTTTCCAAAGCTACCTTTGGCATCTGACTTCGAACAGTAGTATTTGGTGATTTATCTGCCACAGCTTCTTGTCCTTCGGTGTTGGTGCATATAGCTGACAGACAGCTATGCTAGCCATGATAATTAAAACCTATGCACATCTGTATTTTTGGTTGGCTTTTCCAACCAGGTTTAATACCTGTACTCTTTTTCTAATTTTAAAATAAAGGACAGGGCAGAAAAAGCTAGAATGATGATAGCCACAATAAACACACCAATAGCTGAGGAACCATCCTAGGCTGTCTTGTATTCACATGAGACCATAAGAGAGCCAAACACAGCAGTTGTTTTCTTTTCTTTTTTGTTGTAAAACCCTTGATAATTCAAACTGCCCTTCAAAGCAGTTGTACAGCAACTGAAGAAGTGACCAACCAAAGCACACATCAAATGAAACAGTGTAATTAAGACAAACTATTTCACAGACAAGAGGTTCAATCTTTTGAAGGTAACACGTGCTGATTTGGCTACCAGAGGAATTGCAAAAAGGGCTCCGGGAGAAAATCCATTAGGACGTGAAGGGAAAAAAAAAAAAAAAAAAAAAAAAGAAAAGAGGATAAAAGCCCTTTTGCACTTCCCTTAGAGTTGTCTTTTGGTTTGTTGAGACCTTTGTACATGAAAAGGTCATGTTCACCTATGAGTAATAAGCATAATCTGAAAGTTTCCTCACGAGAGAGCTCAACCAGGCTCCCGCCTCCAGGGAGCTGAGGCAAAGGCACTCCCCAACCGCCCCGCAGAATGAATGCTTCCACGCAGCAGGGGAGAAACCTTCAGCACTAACCTGTAACACAGGATCACGGTATTTTTGGGGAACTCATTAAAACTTGAGCATCAACGGCTAAAACTGAGATTTTTATCTGAAAGAACAGAAGCAGTCAAATGAAAGCGGGGGATCATCTGGCACATGCCTGATGGCAAGCCCATGATACTGTTGTCAGTTTTTCAGTAATTCTGTGTACAAACATGTATATTTTAATGCTTTCCTTCCACCACAAAAACACTTCCTTTACTGCTATCAAAGCCCTCCCAAGGCAGCAATTAACCATCATCTAAATGCATAACGCCTAAGTGTCCTAACAGGAAGGGCAAAAATAGCGTCCTGAGGCAATTAAAAAAAAAAATAATCGAAAAGTTGTGACCAAAAGTAAACTTCCCGGGCGCATATAGTGGAGCCAGCACTGGGGCGGGGAAGGGGACTGCGAAAGCCAGCCGGCCCCCTCAGGCGCTGCTCCCCGCGCCTGAGGGCTGGCGAGGGGACAGGGTGACGAGAGGGCCGTGTCCCCGCCAGGGAGCCCCCGCCGGCCGCTGCCACCCGGGACAGGCCCGTTCCCGTTCTCGGCCCCAGTCCCGGCCCCGGCCGCCTCAGCTGTGGCGTCGCGGTCGCTGCCACGTGCGGGAGGCGCCACTGTGAGGGAAGCGGGAGGACGGTGCCGCCACCCCCGCCCTGCCCGGCAGCGCCCGCCCGCCGAAACCGCCCTCAGGGCGGCGACGGCTCCGCCGCGGGGGGCTCCAGCGGGGTGAGCCCCAGCGCTGTCCCCCTCCTTCCTCGGGCGGGCTCTGCCGCGTACCCCGAGGTTCCCCCTCAGCGCGCCACCGTGGTACTTACGGGCTCCATGTCCGACGGCTCCAGGCTTCAGGGGCCGGTCCTGAGGCGATTCCTCACAATTTAACGCCTGCTCGCCCTGGCCGGGGGCGGGCGACGGGCTGATTGTCACCTGCGCGGCTGTCACCCCCCCTCCCCCCCGCCGGGCGGTCCCGCTCCGCCCCGCCACACCTGGGGACGCTTTGCGGCCCCGGGCCGCTGAGGGCGATGCGGGACCGGGCCAAGGCAGCGCCCAAGGGCTGTCCCCCTGGGCCGCTTTGGAAGTGGTGGCCGAGGACACAGGTCCCGAGGCCCCCCGGGGAAGGCGCCAAGGCCTCTCTGAGCAGTGCTTGGCCTGGCCTGTCAGTCGGTGCCTCCTCACGAAGCCTGCCTCTGTAGGTGAAGTTACAGCCGTGTAAAACTTGGATAAGTGAGAAGAGATTTAACCATTTCCATCTCTTCTTTTAAAGGTTTCCACAGCTATGAGGGGCTACCTGTGTGGTGACAAACTGAAAAGTGAACAGTTGTCAATTTCTGCTTATCTTCCCAAGATCTCTTCTAGTCCTGTAGAAATATTGACTCCAAGGTATGGATCATACGGAGCACTACATGTATGAAAAAAAGATTATTGTATATTCACTCAGTTGTACACAAATGACATTTGTGCATAGCATGTACACAGAGCATTGGGGAAAAATATCTTAGCACCTTCATGGTGAAATAAATAGTGTCTTTTTGATGAGAGCAAAAGCTTGTTTCACAATTCAGGCAGATCATAGAATCATTAAGGTTGGAAAAGACCTTCAAGATATCTGGTCCAACCATCACCCTATTACCAATGTCACCCACTAAACCATGTCCCTAAGCACTAAGTCCAGCCTTTCGTTGAACACCTCCAGGGACGGTGACTCCACCACTTCTCTGTGCAACCCGTTCCAATGCCTGACTGCTCTTTCTGAGAAGAAATGTCTCCTAATTTCCAACCTGAACCTCCCCGGCACAACCTGAGGCCATTCCCTCTAGTCCTATCACTAAATATCTGCAAGGAGAGGTCAACTCCAGCTCCCCACACTTTCCTTTCAGGTGCTTGTAGAAAGCAATAATGTCTCCCAAGCCTCCTCTTCACCAGACTAAACAACCCCAGTTCCCTCAGTCACTCCTCATAGGACTTGTGTTCCACCTTCACGTTTTTATTATTTGTTAAATAATGTGTACTTAACAAGGATCGCTCTATGTTATTTCATGTAGCAAAAGACAAGTATATACTCATACAATGTGCAAAACTTGAACCTTTTAATCAATTTCTGCCCTCTGCGATGTCATTGAATCTTAGCAATAACTAAAGCAATAACTAAACTCAGCCATACATAGTTAATCACACGAGAAAGTGTTTACAGATTCAACTTGCTAATCAGAAAAGTTCAAGTAGTGAATTAAATAAAGCATATTACAGTAAGCAAACAGAGGAGGTAGTATGAGGCCTTTGCTTAAATCTGGCTTAGAATTTGTATTTTCTTTAACAAGAAAGATATGTGTAATACCCACACTAAAATTCTTGAACGCCATGTGTTATTATAACTTCATAATGCAAGCAGTTTGGGGGGAAAAATTCATATTGATTTAATGTTACTACTCTATTAGTATTTAGTCTTGCAATAGAAATGTGGGAATTACACAACAGAAAAAAAAGTTTCTTAAAATGAATCTTTTATAAATGTTTATCACACAGTCACCAAAATAGTGGAGTTCAGTAAGCCATAATGTTTCTCCTCTGAGTAAATTGGTCCTTTCAAATTCAGAAGTTTTAAAAAGCACATGAATAATAGAGATCTTATAGACAACTCATTCTACTCTGAATAAAACACACAGCTCTCCTATGTCATGATCATCATGATTCTGAAAAAGAATCAAAAAATCTTCAATTCTATAAACAGCAGTTTAAAGACTCATTTTTTTTCTTCTCTGAAATGAGTCGATGCTCTAAAAGCATAGTGCTGAAAGACTGCCAAGCTCATAGTCCAGTGAGCACTTGGAAGAGATTAATTTTATACCTGGAATGAGTATGTACAGTTTCTGTTCCATTTAGTGAAATGGCTGGAGTGTGAACTAGTTTTTTCTTCATAGTACAATATTGTGTTAAATCCTGGAATAAAGAATCAGCCACTAGAACAGAAAGAGTCTGAATTCAGGACTGTGACCAGCTACGGATGTTCCATGAAAAATAAATAAAAATGCGTTGTTTGAAATGCTTACTAGCATTTTTTTGCCCATATTTGTATTTGCTGAGCATCAGTTTCTGATACTCAGAAATCAATGTAAATATTTGTCAATGCAAATATGTAATGAACTCTTCTTTTTAATTCAAGGCATGCATATATTAAAATGGAGAGGTATGGTCTCCTCACCAGAGAGCTCTGAATGAGGTGTAGTCAGAACTGTAATCCCCAAGTTTTTTCCTTTTACTTTTTAAAGGATGCATGATCAATAAAAAGAGACAGAGTGAAGGCAGGGCAATGAATCTACTTCCATAAACTAGGCTAAACAAAAGAAAGTAGCAGAGGAGATTGGGAGTTCCAGACCATTTTTGGAAACTGCTTTTAAAATGCTTTCAGAAAATTTCTGTTAAACTATCTTTTGTGTTCCCGCTTCTCACTGTTGACTGTTCAGATCCCCAGTGGAATGGATTTCTCAAAAAACGAGCCCTTCTGATTATTAATCACATATTTGTTACAACATATTGGGTCATCCTACCAGAATGGGTAGGGACAAGTTCTGTCATTCAATGTTCTGGAACATACAAGGAATGGGACACTGACATCTCCTCCATATCCTCTCTAGGGCAGCTAGAAAAGAAGGCAAGCATTTCTTGCTTGAAGGAGTTCAGTCTAGGCTACTGAGTGGGAAGAACAAAGCTGAAGGAGACAGATTTTCCTAAGCAAAACTGTAAGTTGTTTTCCTGAAAGATAGTCGGTTTCTAGCTGTTGTTCTTGATCAGCAATAACTGGCATAGGATACGAAGAATATTTAGAATGTTAAAGAACAATCAGAAGGAGCAACAACATCACAAGAGTTATTCTTTTATGCTACATTTGTGAAATTGCTCCTTCTAACAGAAGCATTCTGAGGTAAGTGACTCCACCTCAAATTTTTGTGACAAGAAGAATTACTGAGTCACCCATTTTGTTCAAGAAAATCTTCATGGACAACAGTTACAGCTGGCTGATATGACAGGCTCATACACCTAGAGACTTGCCCGAATAAGAAAAATGAGTGCTATCTAATAATCAGGATATTGATGAGCCAAGGAAGACCCATTTAGAATTGTTTGAGAGACTAGCTAGATCTAGTGGCGTGCTTAGCGTAACACTACATTTCAAATAGGTTGAATGGTTAATCAAAATGTTGATGGTTAATTTTTATATTTGGCTGAGGAAGAAATGTGCACATCTGTAAGGTTCTGTCAAGATTCATGTGGAACTCTTTTTCAGTCATGTAGAAATTCATATTACACAATGCTAAATAGAAACCAAATAAAGTATTTTTTTTTTCCAGGCTCTTTGAGTCTAAACTATGACTAAATACATCTTCAAAGTGAAAATACATGGACTTATAAAACTTGAGGCCAGAGTCTTCATTAGCCCATATTGTCCAATTTCTTAAAAACAGAAATCATTAATTTTTATTTTATTTTGTGTTTAATTCATTCATACACTGCCATTGTAGACCCCAGCAGCCAAGGAAACATTCTGCACCCCTGATAAGATTATCTTCTGACTCCTTTCACCCTGTAGTTATTTTCTGTTCTGAAGCTGTAATGACTTTGCTCAGTCATGGCTACTCAGATGCTGTTATGGACTACACGTGGGAGAAGCAACATTTGCCCATAATTTGTCTAGAACTGTAATAAAAGAAAGAAAAGACTTGTTCTTATCAGAAGTATAAAGGGTCCAGTGGTATCTCCATAACGAAACAGCCTTGTCACATATTAATAATTACTGTATTGTAACTACATAATAAACATTAGTGATAGTATTTGATAAACAAAGCTGGTAAATTATGTATATTCTAAAATCCTAGAAAAATGCATGTAAGTAATCACAGTTCTAACCACTGGGGGAAAAAATCATGTGATTGATGCCAGCTGCACATTTTTTGAGCCACTTTAATTATAAAGATACTTGCTGCATGAATCTTTGATAGAGGAATCTTTATGATTTTTTAAAACGTAAATTAGTATATCAATTCAATTGAATGAAAAATATCTCAAAATACATCTTTTTGTAAAAATCTTTTTGCTTTGAGTAGAAAATTACCTAATGCCAGGGTGACCTCATACAATTTTGCACTTCTGGCATTTTGGCTCACTGCAGCTAGCAGGTAAGAATGTGCCCAGCTGTAAAGAAATAAACAGTCTAAGTATACAGCTGAAAATGATATGCTACCGTTTAAGATCTGGTTCATCTTGTTTGCTGTTGTACCTTCACTGCGGGGTGAACAGGCAAAGTTATGCTGTTATTCAGCTAAACAACTGATTAGTGATGCCGAGCTACAGAGTCTTTGTCATAAGACAGCAGAGGGGTTCTAAAGTCTGTGGGGCCATAAATGTGAGTGGCAATGGTGAAATCAAGAATTTGATGAAATAACATTTTTTTTTCACAGTTACATCATACAGTGGACCATACAAAATACACAAAAAAAGGTGGCATAACAAAGGAAGTATTAATGAATGCTACTTTTCATTAAGATGTATGAATATAGGTATATTCTTTTCAAGGATATTAAATTTTGAGGGTTAATATAGCTGTATAAATTCAGAGGAAGTATCAAGAAGCATTTTGCATGTCTGCTGCTGTGTACACATGACTATCCTGATCAGTTCTGTGGGGAACATGTCCATGACTCTTTTCCTTTCCACTAACAACTTAGAAAGAAAAGAGCAGTCTAGAATTCTGCTTTCTTCAGACTATACAAAACAAGATTGAGACTCTTTGTGGGCTCCTCTCTTCCCATGCACAGAATTTCCAGGCAGTGAGAGAGCTCTTTCAGAGCCAGCCAGTGGTCATTGTAATGCCAGTGTTCAAAAAGAAGAAAGAAAGTTTGAATCACCGTGACATAGTGACTCATGTAACGTATTCTGAGGCAAACCAAGACTTTTCTGACTATATTACAACTACACTAGTAGTGTATGTCAAGCCCTCACAAATTATGTGTTCTTCTGTATTATTTTCTATCACTTTGAACTTCCCTTAATAAAGATCTTAACACGTGGAATTACAGACCAGTTGGGTTAATTTTATCTTCAGGGAAGGTATTTGAAAGAATTTTAACAGATTAGGAGAAGGACTATCTAGTAAAAGCATCCTTCAGCTTGATTAGTTGTATACACATGGGTTAGGAAAAAAGAAGTCATGCTTCACTAGCCTTCTGGAACTCTTTGAAGATAACACTGCCAAGATAGGGTATACTGTGGACATTATATTTTTAGATTTTCAGGAGTAATTTGACAACATTTTACCCAACAGATTAATGCTTAAAGAGAGAGGAGTGGAGGGGCAGGAGAAAAGTTTGCTCATTACATTGAAAAGCCATTCTAAGCAAGAACAATTAGGAGCTAAAAGCATAATTTTTACAGGCTAGGATAAATAGAATTTGTAAGGCTGCAGCACTTCTGTGTATCAGGTTAACTTGTTTACATAAATGGCTTGTATGAATGTACTCCTTTGAAACTAAAATTGGCTCATTATCATTGCAGTGCTAAGAAGCCCTAACAGGATTTGTAGTCCCAGCGTGCTGAGTACTGTATATGTTAAGAGACTGTCCCTGCAGCCAAGTAGACAGTATAGAACAAAAGTAGAAGGCAAGCATTCTCTTTCTGATTATGTAGAGGAGGTTCTGAGGTCTGGGCAAACTTGGTCGCAGCCACAGAGTAAAATCAGTAGATCTGGTGACTGAAGGCATTTTCTTAGTTGTAAGACCAGCTTTCTGAATTAGGGATGATACTTTGCAGGAAAAAACAGTAAATGCCAAACAGTGAAATCATGTACTGAAAAGCAAATATTGCTAGCCCAACAAATGTGGAATGTATTTTCAAATAAATATACATTCTAACTAGAACAGAGATTGAAAGTTTATTGTAAAAGTCTATCTTGTGGCATAAATTTAATATGCAGCTATAAGAAATGTAATTTTTATATATAAATGACTTTGAAGACACTTAGAACAGTGAGGTCTCCATGACATATATTTTAAAAAAAACTTCCAAAAAATTGTGCAACATTCCTAATTAAAACCTGCTTGGTTCAGATATGACTTTCTAAGTTAGAGCCATATCTTAAGTATTTCTATATGTTGCAATAAAAGAACCAAGTGGCAAAGAGCATTTTTTTGGGCCCATAGCACGTAGATAATGGTACAGCAGTGATAAATTGAGTGAGTGTGAGAACCACTATGTCTACAATCTGGGTTTGAAATACTAAACTTTGCAAGATGTGAGCATGACCATACACATCAAAAGGATGTGCCAAGATGCTGGCTGTCTCTTTCTGTTCATCCACTCCCTAGCATACTAAGCTTAAAATCTTAAGTGGTAGGTGAAACTTTCAAAGGCACTCACTGCCTGTACTGTAAAACAAAATGAGTATTTTTTAGACTAGAGATCCCTCTGCATTCCTACATGCCCTTTACTATATAGCAGGTTCAAATACATTATTTTGAAAAATGAGACCCTACCCTTTTGCTTTGTTTTAGAGTGCCTACGAATCCTGCCTGACTGTGCTTCTGATAGAGGATCCAAATTTACTTTTGCAAAGGAGACTTCCTATGACTTCAACATAGATTATCCTGATTTACTGTGCTGCAGAATGGATCAGATTTGGATCTGTCATGTTGAAAAATATTACCCCCTCTTCTGCTTATCTTCCTCACGCTTCACTGAGAGTTTTTGGAACAATTCAATGCTCATCTCTGTCTGTCTGTAGTCTGCTCACTTTGTGCATATAAACACATCTGGTTAACTGTTAGGGTACATCCTCTTACATCTTGGTAAACACAAGGTAATTTTAGGTAGCTTGCTGCTTAATGAAAGTGGGTTAAGTGACCTTGTACCCACCACAGGAAAGTGGTGTGTGCGTGAATAGTTACCATGGGTTGGCTAACACACTATCAGTTCTTACCTTTCCTTACATCACAATGAATGCGTGGAAATAGCTTGTTCTGGTTGCTACGTCTAACGTGGTGAATGACTGAGTGATTGTAGGAACTATTCCATTCGTTACCTAGAAGAGCTCTTCTTTAGCTTGAGTTGTTCAGGTTAGGGATTTTGATCTTAAAGACAACAGCTCTCATCTGAGTTCTTCATCAGTGTGATTAATGTAATTATGTATGTTTGAGACCACCACTTTCTTCCTGCAAGAGGCTGTAGTAGGTCTTTTATAATATGACTCCGATATAGACATTAGCCATACTTAGGTTTGAAGTGCCACACCTCTTACATGGCATAAATAGGTATCTAAGTTAGAAAAGCTGCTCAGTGTGCTGTTATTGCTTGTGTTATGTCCTAAAGGAACATGAGTCAATCAATAATTAAGCCACAAAGTACTGCCCGTTGACATGGCAACATGTTCACAGATGTGACGTGAACTTAATGTCCTTCTTTCATGCCTCCTGTGCAAGTAAAAGTCTCCTAAGCTCAGTAACAAAGAAATGGAGCAGTCATTGCCAGGGGAAAAGGAGAAAATGCAAAAAAAAAAAAAAAAAAAAGATGATTTCTTTTGTAAAAATTGATGACTGAACCTCTTCTTTCTCAGATCTACTGTGTAGAAGGTCTCTCTTTAATTTTAGAACAAGGACCTTTCCCTAATCAGAAAATCCCCAATTGCTTATTGCCAAATCTTTTTTAGAAGCCTGAAACAAACTTCCTTACGGATCATTTTCATGATTGCCTCTTTCCCATGTACTTCACCCCACCCACATTTTTTAATGGAGCTGAAGTGAACACAACCCTTTTAGGTTACTTCTGTTTAGGCAAGACTCTGCCTAGCTCCAAGAATAACATTAACTGCCGCACCACAGATCAAGGGTTGGCATGAAGGTCCAAATGTGAAGTTGTCATCGTCAGTTGATGCCCGTTGTTCTGGAGACAAAAGAAGAAGCAGAGTTTGTGTGACATCAACTTCCGTACGTTGGGATCATTTTTGCTGGCTGTTTCTGCAGGTTCTCTGCACGTGCTCCCACTCTCACATTCTCTCTGCTTGCCAGTTACCCTATTCTCCTCTTGGCTTGCATGTCTTTCTTCCAGGCTTTCTGTAGCAGATGTTAATGGGCCTCGCCAACATGTTTTGTTTGCCACATGTGTTGCTACCTGTGTCACAATGGGTGAGGTTCTTTTTTTCTTTTTTTCCAGGGCATCTTTTTACTTCTGCCTCAGTCGGTCTCTTGATCTTTCACACATTAAAAGTTTACTACACGTTTTTTCCTTTGGGAGCTTGGTGTCCTCCATGCAGAGGACATGTCCAGTCCAGCAAACTGTGCTTTTATAAGATTGCTTCAACAGTGTTTGTGCAACCACTTTGCAGAACTTTGTTATTCATGATTTTATCTCGCCACTTGATATGCATAATAGCTTGAAGGTGCCGTTGATTAAATTTTTCCAATGCTTTGATGTACCAGTACTAGCATTTCCATGTTTCTCAGCTCTAGAGTGAAGTAAAAATTAGTACACTACCAAAAAGTAAGGGTTTTGTCTTATGTCTAATAGTATGCTAGTTCCAGATTTGTTGGACCTAATTCTCTGTTTCAGTCCATCTAAAAATACAAAAACTAATTAAGGTATAAAAGCCAGTTGTTTTGAAGTTCATGTTAGGGAAAAAACATTAGATGCAGAGTTTAAACTTTTATGAAATCAGGCAAACTTTTTGACAGATTAAATGGTATAAAAGGACAAATCTCAGCTGCAAGCTACTGCTCAGCTGGGCAGTCTGAATGTTTTGTGGGCAATATGCCCTTCAGGCAGTATTAATCCTAGCCTTCCAGACATAAGATATGTGGAAAACTAATAAACAAGTTCAGTGATATAAAGAGACAGACAAGATTGCTAAAACGGCAGGATGACCTCATACTTCTTTTCTCCTTTGACTTTTTAAATGTGTTTTCTTCAATGTCCTGTACCAGTTCAGATAGGTGGGCAAGTGAACACTTTTTTTTATTATTTTTATTTTTATTTTTTATTTTTTTTTTATTTATCAAGAAACCTTCTTATGCTTGCATCACTTTTCAAGTCAACATTAGCAAGAAAAGTGTAGTCCAGCAGTATATTTTCAGTAGAATCAGGAGAAATTCAAGAACTCACATTCTTAGCAGCATTTTTGGGCTTAGATCTGGGCTAAGTGTGCAGCTGAATGACATGTCTCCTGTGCCCTTAATAAATAAATTGCTCAGTGACTATGTTGCTTGCAGACTGATAGCCTTTAGGCAATGCTCGCTTGTCCTTTGAAAGGCAGGTTCAGCTGAGTTGGAGAAAAGGGCCCAAATCTCCATCTGATGTGGCAGCTACCTTTGTTATTTTTATTTACTGAAAAATAATATTTTAAGGCCTTAGCTTTTTACTTCTGTGAATTCTTCTGTGAATTTTTAACACACAAATCAGTTCATAAACCTTACAATACATATAATTTACAAACAAAAGCTAGACATTTAATGGGATTTCTGCAGGCACATTATAATTACACCTGAACAATAGTCAACAGGGAAGGGAGTGATGGTAGCACCATTAGGAGAAGAGAAGCATGACTGCTATCTATGCAAGACTTAACTTGATGGGAGCTCAGGTATTCCCATGGCAATTCAAAACACTGAAACTATACTGATTTAGTACTTAGTATCCAATCATGACACCTTAATTTTTTTTTTTTTTTTTGGTAGATCTTATTTTTAAGTATAACACTGACATAAGTGGGACTCATTGTCTGGGAGAGATTTGTTCTAGGCAATAAAATTGGAAAGACCAGCCCCATACAAAAGAAATGAATAAATGCAGTACCCTTAGTTCACTCCCCACCACATGCACATTGTTTTAAATAAAATACAGTAAATTATTGTATTATTGAATGCATCTAAATCTCTTCTAAGCTGTAAAGTATACTTTATTCTATCCTTTGCTACTTAGAGACTTTTGTTAATTTTGCAAATTACACTGTTTCTCTGTTTCATTCATGTGACTTTAATAGCCCCATCTGCTGGCTAAGCACCAGGTAAGAGAATTAGTGCATACCTTTGAAGGTCTGTGTTCTAACAGGGCTTCCATGAAATTGCTACTGAAATAGCTCTGTGTTTTTCTGGGACAAAACACAGAAAAATATAAGACTACAATTAATGGACATGTCTCACAAAGTTCTTGGTTCTGCCAGTGTTAGTCTGCTTTGTTAAAGACAAATATGCATGTTTGTTGTATAAGTTCTTAATTTCCTAAAAAAAAATTCAACTTGATAAATTGAAAAGGCCTGAAACTCTAGACATGGGGAGAAACATCAGATTAAATGTAAATGGCAATTCTCACTGAAAAAGGAAATAAGCAGGTTTACTTTCAGGTGCATGGTATTAGCGCTGAGACTGTGTTGTGTTCTGCAGAATTTGTTGTATTGCTACACTTCCCTAAACATCCATTTATGTTGAAGATAAGATACCAGTGGCAGGAGGGGAGAGAATCCTGTGTGACTCAGTAGGCTCATTTTCATGGTCTAATGCACTTTTTGTGGAAATAGATGCCACAAATCTCAAGGATGTCTTGATTCATCCCCTTATTATTTAAGTAGAACTACACTGAACTTCTTCTTGAGAGAGAGCTTCTGATGCTACGTTGTACAGCTGTGGTACCACCTGTTCAAGGTGGATGTAAAGGAGGTGCTTATTGGATAGCTAAAGAGTACGAATGTGTCTTGTACACCAGTGAAACCGAAACCACGAAACCAATACAAACTTGATATTGCATCTACAGATATTCCAGAATAAGTATTCTCACAATAAATCTGGAATTTATCTTTGTATTAATACAGAAGCACATGAATAGCTGTTAATGTGTTAAACAACTGAAAAAAAAGGTCTTATTTATTAAAATGTTTTCTCTTCAAAAACTGTCTAATGTCTTAGGAAAGGAAAAGAAAAACCCTGAAAAAAGTAGTAGAAGATGTTTGTTGAAGGGGTGTCCCAGGATGCAAATATCTGATCCAGGTCACTCTGAAGAAACAAAAATTTGAGGGGGAAGGGAAAAGGATTAATCCATGTACCTTTGCTACAGTCAATAACAGAGCCCTAAACTGCATTAGAATTTCAGATGCTGTCCATTGCAATAAAGATCACCTTAATTCTTTTGCAACATGCAGCAAAGGGAGCTTTGCTGAATAAAGGGGAATCTACCCTTTTTTTCCAAAGTGTACTCCAGTGACTCAAGACAGAGAGAATAATTTAACAGCTTAAACAAGCACTAACAGAAAAATGAGCTATTGAAGCCATCCTATTAATCTGTGGATTCTGGTCTAATAACTTAGATGTTTTTGAGGGTAGTGGAGTCTATGAAAGCAAGATAAGTCAAAAGTCACTTATGATATGATGAGCTCATGGATTTAGTAATCCACATTTTCTTATGATAATGAAGATACTGAGCCAATCTTTGCAATGAAATCGTAGTGGAACTACTGTTCCATTAATAAATAAATATTCACAAAGCCTTGTGAACTCAAATTGGTAAGTAAATGTTATCCTTTCTTATAGAATGGTCTAAAGATACAGAGGGAGTGAATATCAAAAGGAAAGAGATGATTTCTTTCAAAAAGATGAACTACAGGATTGTACTTGTACTCTTTCAAAAGCTCTTCAAAACTTGGTTGCTAAAATTTTCAAAATACCTAAATGTTTTAGATGAGTTTTACTGAAAGTCAAAAGGACTTGTGATCCCCATCCGCATACTTGCTTGTGAAAATATCAGCTCCTATCCTAATTCTGTAATAAATAGCACATGACTTAAAGGACCAAAAGATTTCTTCCTGCTGAAGATCATGCACGAATAGCAGCATACCATGGAAAATTGTCTGCTGATGTCAGTGCAGAAGATACAACACAGGATTCCCTTAACTGCATTAAAACAACACAGATGATTTTACAAGGAAATCTGGGAAATGCATTAATCATATATTCAAGATCAGAATTTGCCTCTTAGTTGGAGTGTTCGTGTACTATCTTAGCATGCAAGAAGCTGCTCTTTATCCTTCCCAATGTATTTAACTTAGTTAGCCAAGTAAATCCATCCCAATGCGGCTTTACCAGACGCTGCACTATTTCCCTCCTATAGAGGGAAAAAAAGTTCTTTAATGAACATGTTTCATGGTCACAGGTAGTCCCCTTTATGCCTGACTGCATTTCTTTGCTGATTCTAAAACCCAAAGCCTTAAGCCAAAGGGCCATATGTGTACTGGATGGAAGCCTGAGCCTTCAGTGGACAGCTCAAGTGATTCTGAATTCCTCACTTGTGAAATCCTGAAATGATGTTATCAAAAGTTCTGGTGGATCTTGAAAAACGCTGATTTCTGTTTTAAAAATGGTTAAGTCAATTTAGTCATACAGTTTTAACATTGACTGAAAGATGTGTAACAATTTTCTTATATACCTTGGGAAGCAGAAACATATATCATGGTCTGACATAAAGAATTGTTACCCTTTAAATACCACATAAAGAGGGGTAGACAGGTAGCTATCAAAGAAACTGTTATAAGCAGTGAGACTTAAACTTTGTATGATTGTCAGCTAACACTGACCATTTCTTCCCTGCAAAGATCTGGATATGTCTTTTCCCAAGACTAGCTAATCCTTGCTCTCTTCTTCAGGAACTGTATTCACATCTTTTTGCATTCACTTGAAGAGCAGGGGGCTCAGATCAGCCAAGCCTTAATCCTAGCAGACCTTGAATTTACTGGAACATTATTGCTCTTCCAGTGAGCTTAGAAGTTTTCTTTCTTTTCCTGCTATTACTATGATAAGCAATGATCTTGACACATGTAGATGCACTCACATAAAAGCTGTTAAACACAACTAGAAAAAATAATAGATTAAGATGCTAAAACCAGAAATCAGTCAGAAATTCAGAATCCAGCAGTTTTTTCATGTGGTAAGGCAAAAAATCATATTTTTACTAAACAAAATCAGAGTTAGTATTTTGGATAGTCTTACAAGTCCAAAACAAATGCTCTTCATTATCCATTGATTAAAGGGAAGACAATTTCCTAGTCTCCATGCATTTACTGAACAGCTGGACAAATCCCAATAACTTAAAAAAAATTATTACCAAATGTTTGGAAATATACTATGCTTTGCTTGACCTAAGCATTTGGTCTGAATGCTATACAATTACCTGAGATAACCAATTTGTACTCAGAGTAGCACAGAGCCTATGACAACACATTTCTTGTGACTATCCATACTTAGTAACTGTTTCTAAAACTGCCCACCATGAGTTTTGAGTACTGAGACCACTTACAGACACTTTTCCAAATTACATCTCATTACATTAAGCCTTCTTTTCATGAAACTCTGCTTAACTGTGCATGTGCTGATTGTTTTCTTTGTCATCTGACTTTCAGACTGGTTACTGATCTCCTTTGATATACTGTACATGACATCCTAACAAAACCAAGTCTTTAATCAGAATGATGAGGATTCAAATGTGTGCCACTGTCAGACAGCCGGGTAAGGCTAACATGCAGCAGATGTGTACTTGCAGGTCAGATGGAATGAATGGATTTAAGACAGACAGTTGGTACAATCTTTAGTTTAATCCTAGATCTGATTTTAAAACCCAAGCAGAACATTTTCACAATGAGCTGTGTTAGTTTTAACTGTCAGCTGGCAAAAGACCCACACAAATATTTTATACTTGTGATAGACTTGACAAGCCTTGAAAGTCACGATATAAAAATCATCAGGAATTTGTTGCAGGGAAAAGAACAAATGGCTCTGTAACTAATTTTTACTGTTTTGCTTTTTGAATAAAAATCATCCGCATTAGTAGCTTTGTGTAAATATGTTCTGATTCATGCTGCTAATCTACGAGACGTGGAAAAGCAAAAGACACAGCCACAGGTGGTTCCTTCTAACAGATTTCATTAATGCAAGCACAGAACACAGAAACTGTGGAAATGCAGCTATGAATCAGAAATAACACTTCCTGGTTTGTCAATTAAGGATTAGGAAGCACCAAGAAAAAATATGTCAGAATATGATCTACGTGAATGCAGTTATAACAGAGTTTGTGGCTTTAAACATTTAATTGTGTCAGCTGAACTTTTCTCAAGAAAACAATTTATAAAGTGAGGGCTAGGCAGCCATATTTTCCTCCTATGTATATGCAAAAGTTTTAATCTTAAAACAACACCAATCTCCCTGAACTCAATGTGAGTTGCAGTGCTCCATAGTTTCTAAGAGGCGTTTTGTTGTAAACTAATTTCTAAGGGACTGACACCACTAGTGTGTACGCTACAGCATCATTAATTTTCTTAAATTTATCACAAACACTGAAGTTATACTAGTAAAGACTATTAAGAGCACTACCATTTGTTAGGGAAAGTGCTCTCAGATATTTTTACTTTGCTATGGGGAGGCACAGTAGATATAATTTAGTTGACTATAAAAAGAATTATGCTTTTTGTTCTGCTCTGGAAAAATAGAGATTTTTATGCACTGTAGTGATATTTGTGTAATGCTGAAGAATACCTCCCCCTGTTGCTATAGGCAGATGCCAAGAATTTGTGGATTCGAGCTGTGCACTGGCTAATTGTAAATTCACTGAAAAATCCACAAGAAATGCTGATAGCAATAACACAATTGAATAAGCAGATAAGCACATCTTAACAAGGTATCATGTTGATGAGCCCGGTACAAATACTGAGATGGACAGATTAATCAGAGGCTAATTCCTGAGTCCTGCTCAAGAGCGCTGAGCAGAATATATTGTTCTGGGGATACAAAGGAACAAGAAAGCTAGCAGGTATCTCCAGATGTTGATTACCCTTAAATAAGAACTTCTCATACACAGCATTGCCAACAGTGTGACTAGTGTTTGTCTGTTGATCCCCAGCTGAAGAAGCAGTCCTTTGATTATTATAAGTAGAGGGAGAAAATTCACAAAACCTCTCATGTTGCTCTAGCATATATCAGACAATGGGGGAAATGAATTTGGGGGAAATGTTACCATTTACAGACTTACTTTTCACTGAGAGTAAGTGCTGCTCTTAGATGGAGGTGAATGAGTCCACTGAGGTTAATGAATTCATGAACGTGAGTCAGAGATGCAGATCAAAACTCATGTCTTTATTCTCTTATTGCATACTCAAGCATTTGTACAGTCATAATCTTCCTTTTACTAGGAAAGGAAAAAGTAGAAATCACTTATATTTTTTTCTTTATTCTATTAGTAAACATGTTTACGGAAGTTTTGTATCAAAAGAGGTAACAACTGAAAATGTTACTTCACCTTTGCGATCCTAGAACATTTTCTCTAGTTTTGATCAGCACAGTCAAAACTAAGAACTGGAAATCACAATGAGAATGTGCACCACTGTTAGAGCGAACAGAATGACATGAAAACGTACAGTGCTGTGGTAGCTGAGGATGTGAAATTCATTTCTGTCTTTGTGACTCAGTAGTTATGTCATCCAACATAGAGCTTAGTATCTCAATATAGTCACATGTTGCTGAAGAGGTTTTATGTCACATAGTATTTATATATATTACCATAGAACACAATTGCAAGTCACCAGGTAGTCCCTATTTTGTTCTGTTAACATACTGCGATATGTCCTATACTGTAACATCAAGCATCTGTGTAACCTGGGAGGCAATTCATGCCACAGGTATATATGTGATTTTCACCAACAGTGAGTGCCAGTGGAAACTCTCAACTTTACTATTGCAAAATATTTTGTACCCAAATCCTGTTTTTGAGAACACCCATGTTCATCAAGGGCATCCAACTACATACCTTCCCTGTGACAAAGAATGTCATCGTAACAGTCAACACCTCTCTTCTGTCTTGTAATTTTGTGTCTCTGTACAGCTCCACGATAGTAATATCAATTCCCTCCTCTCATGTACCTTATGATTCTTCTATTCAGTACCTCAAATCTTCCACCTGTGCCTTCTTGTCCTCTCTTGCTGTCCATCTACAGTATCCTGAGGTCTCTTTGCTATCCCTAATTACTTGCTGGGCAAGAGGCAGCATGTCCTGTGGCTGGTTATGAGCTCTGTGTGTGTTGATTGTCCAACTGGTAAGCCAGACAAAACAGAAATTTTGAGTTCACGTTGCAGGTTTTTTTCCTTAATGAGGCCAGTCATCTATCTAGTCATCAGCTTTCATGTAGCTGGATAGAATTTAGTATCTTTGAGATCGCTGCTCCTCTATCAAATTTGTTTGAGATTGACCAATAGAGTCAAAAGGTAGTGGGAAAGACAGAAAACACAGTTGCATAAGCTTGGGATGATCAGGTTAGAAAAACAGTAATGCTTTCTGAATACTAGGTTAGGCTAGTGTACTTCATAGGTGTGTACTCACTAGACTAAACTAGACAAACAGATTCAGGGATCAGATAGTTTCCTAAACACTGTAAATAATGCTATCCCAGGTTCCAAGGAGACCTGCCCATGTCAGCATACTCACATTGCCTCTCCTTCCACATTCTGTGTCATGGAAATAACTTTGAAACTAGGGCAGTCTCTATGGCTAAGAATACAAGCACTTATGGAAAAGTTTTGGCAATGTGGAAATGTGCAACAGAATCCCCATATGCTGCATTTGGGAAATGATTTTTGGAGAAGTTGCAATGAATTCAGGTGTTTCATTTAGCTTGTTGTTGCATGAGAACTAGCTGTGGAGCTCTGGTCATACAACAGGTACATATTTATCCTCCAAGTTGGCTGAATATATAAATGAATTTTATTTGATGTTCAAGAGCTCCTATCTACTTGCTCCATAAAAGATCAAAATGTTGGAATGACCCTTGTTATGCCAAAGGGAAGAGGCCAATCCATTTGAACAAAGTGTGTCATATGAATTCTTGCTGTGAATCCACTGAAGTCAATGGAGTTAACAGTGGTTGCAGATTTAACCCGCAGATTTTTTTTATTATTATTTTTTTGGCAAACGCATTCTTTATATTTTGAAAATACTTATTAAACTTGTCTTCAATATCAACACAAGCATGTCCCATGCTTGAGTTTGCTTTATGTAAGACAATTCATAGAAAGATTCTGTCTGTGATTCTCTAAGTGTAACTAATATTTGATGCCTTGAATCACCAACATAGGTATCACCAGTTGATCTTCCAGTGCTCTTCAGAGCTTTTTTAAAATTTCTGTTACTTAGACTTAAAAACAATAGTTGTGCTACACATGGATCTATATATGCATACATACATATATATGTATTAATTTCTGTGTATGTTTTGACTGGATACCAGTACACCTCATTAAACAGTAGGATCAAGTATTGAGTTTTGAGGATAATTTATCATATGTCCTAGCTGTAAAAAGTCTGAAGCTTTTTGGTATAAAATTTCTAATATCTTTTTAATATTAAAGTTTGTATATATGCAGTTTTTCATTTAAAAATTATAATCTTTACCTCACAAGAAGAGATCTTACCACGGAGCCCCTTATGCTGAAAAATTTGTGAAGATGCAAAAAAAACCAACAGCAACAAAAATCCACCAACAACCTCAGAGTAAAATTAGTGCCTGCTTGCTTAATGAACAGTTAATTCTGATCAATTGCTTTGATTCATTGTTACTGAGCTGCTTCTCTTCAGTCTTGTATGATTTGGTTTGTTACTTGAGACAATAAGAATATACAGAGAGATTTACAGGACTATGGCAACTATGGTTAGTTTACTTGGAATCCCTGTCTTTAGTGCATCGTTTTCCAATTAGATTAATTTACTTATACTGTTACCTAAAAACTCATGTAGGACTTGTTGGTAAATTCATTTGACTTAATTTGTCTTTTAAATTGAAAACTTTTCATAATTTAGGATTTATAAAGGGGTGATTCATTTGCAGAAGTGGTAGACTTCTGTTTACACAGTAATTAATTAGCCTGATTATAAATAGAAAACATTTTTGAAGTCTGCAATCATAAAGCAGTTTGCAAAGTCAGCGTTATGTAGTACAAAAATGTCAGAAAGAATCCATCTGTCTCTTGTAGCTCCCTGATCACCAGATGTGTTTGTTTCCCTGCTTTTCTTCTGAAAATAAAAAGAATTTGTGACCTTTTTTTGTGCTAAAATATTTCATTGTTCAATTCCCCCCCCCCCTTTTTTTTACTAACTTGAAGTTGCATATGTTGAACTCACATAATACCTCTGGGGCAAAATGCATCTCTTTCTTCAGCTTAGTTTATGCCTAGGCAAAATAAGTCAAATGCATGGAATTTAAATGCAGACTTCACATATTGTCCTTCATAGAAGAAATCAAATGAAAGATTTCTGAATAATCCAAATAATCACACTTATGTGGGGACAGATGTCCAGAATTAAACTGAATTAGGAGTTTGTTTAGGGATCTGATTTATATTAATGCAGATAGCAGGATACCATCCTAGGAATGTCTTCCTGTAAGATTTATTTGGGTAACCTGTGTTACACTGTCAGCCTTTACAGTAATTGAATTCTGAGATCAACTCTACAAATGTATCTACTGGAATTCCGTGTTAGAGCTTGACCTTTGGTATACCAGTCCTCTTGTTGGAATAAGAAAAAACCTCCACTGAAATTGAAAAACATTTTACAAACACCTGTGGCTCTTCTTTTACAGCAGTTTTCAGGGGAGAAATTGAGCAATGCTGGGAAATCAGCAGGATATTTTTAAGATGCAGGAAGATGTGCTTCTGTTTAGTGTACCTAAGAAGAGGAGGTAATATTGCTACAGGGTTCCAGTGCAGGACCAGATTCACTGGGCCATTAATTTTTCTTTGCATCACTTGATGAACACAAAGCAGACTTAATGCTACATTTAATTGCCAGCACAGTGCTTCACAGTGTGTTAGAGTATCCAGGTGGTGCAGCTCTGGTGAAATGGCTTGTATAGTGTCTACCCCCTGCTTTCAGTGTGGAAGATTTTGAGCAATAGAGGGTGGGCAAAAGCAGGGGCAGATGAAGTTTTCAGT
This sequence comes from Oxyura jamaicensis, assembly GCF_011077185.1. NCBI lineage: Eukaryota > Metazoa > Chordata > Aves > Anseriformes > Anatidae > Oxyura > Oxyura jamaicensis. The sequence goes on from NC_048902.1 coordinate 11,962,739, forward strand.
ATAATTCTGTTCTGAAACTCATAGCTTCCAAAATTCTGTGGTTAGGTAAGAATCTCAGCCTTCATTTAAAAATTAAGTCTCAGAAGGCATAAGGTAAATCAAAAGAAAAACAGATATTAATCTTGTGATGTTCGATCCAATTCTGTGTTTTGGGGAACTGTCTTTTGGTTTTTGAACACCTGGGTTTGGCAAGGCTACTATTATGCCTGGAGTAACACATCCAAAGAGTTTTCTTACTATCACTATTCTCCTCCTACCCCCTTTCAGGCAAACTAACTGATTTGGACACAATATTTCAGCACGTTTTTTTTACGTTGAATGTGGCTAATAACTTACTACAAGCAGAAAGTCTCTAAGAGCCTAAATAAGTAGGTGAATGAAGTGCTCTTCTTGAATGGAAACATCCAAACTACAGTAAAACAAAATATTCGAAATTAATTCCTCCACTGTCCTGCCCAAGCCCATGTTTAGGATTCAGTGTTTCAACAGATACAATGATGGCAAAACTGCTATTCTAGGCACTGTTAGTTCTCATACTTTGGTGAATGCCTTGACAACATGAGGATTATTTACATTAAAAATGTTTTATATGCTAGTAACGACAATATAGGAAAGAACTTGCAGTTCACGATTCTCTTCTGTTAATCAGCAAAGGAGAGTAAAAAGCCAAGCGTATACATATAGTTAGATTTGTTAGGCTATAAAATCTCTAAATGCCCAGACCCATTAGGACTAAATCCTAAAATGTAAGGTGTTCTAGCAATCAGCAGTTTAACCGAAGTAAACTGTGCACTTGCAGATTTTTTTTTTTATTATTTTTTTCTGAATAAGTATCACATTAGAGGTATCCTGCAGATTTGAGTCCTTTGTGTCTAAATATACTCAAATTGTACAACAGTTATTTATAATCCCCAGAACAGAAAATAAAAATACTGCAATAGAGTGTTATGGAGTAAATGGAGAAAGACTTTGAAATCCTCTTTTTGAACTGTGAGATCTCATTTTGACATTGGCAAGCAAACTTTAATAATGATTTGGGATTATTAAAAATCTAATTTCTTTAAAATATTGCAGTTTATCTTGATATGAATTAAGGAACATTTTGAAATACCTACTCTGTTAAAATGCACTCTGCGGGCTTCCATGAATCTTATAATGTACTAAACAGACCAGAGTGACTCATTCAGAAAAATAAGGGCTATCAAGTAAAAAAATATTTAGGGATTTCTTTAAATGTCTGTTATTCACTCAACAGACTGGAACTGCTTCTCTATCACACTAATGCCTTGAGACCTCTGTCCATAGGTCACTCAGCTGCTTTTGTATAAGTATATATTCGTATGCTAGGAATGCATTATTAGATTATGAAAAGAAAAATTTTATGTAAACTGAATGGCTTTTAATGTGGTAGGATACCATGAGTGTCTTTTACTGAAATACTTCATGTAGTTTCCTGGATTTTATTCTGTCTTACACTTTTCCTTAGAGACCTAAACACAGTGGATGGTAGGACTAGAGAGCCCAGAATGTTGGTAATGAGATATGGAGCCCTTTTCTTCTAGGTCACTGGCATGAATTTGACCCTGGTTAGTAATAACGGAGAGTCATTATCAGCTGGTGACTGTTTGGTGGCCTACGACATACAAGCTGGTGGTTTCACTTTGTGTAATGACCCATGGCTGCATACACATACACACAGTCTTTGGTTAAAACATGTGCAAATAGCTTGGAAAATACCATACATCTCATGATTGAACTTCAAAACTCAGGCTGAAAGGTCATCTGTGGTGGCAATTAAGAGTGACAGGCTTTATATCCTCCCAGCCAGAGAGAACAAGGTATGCGCCAACTTTCACATAGGGCATTTGCTTTCTGCTTGGACAGTGGTATGTACAAATCTAAAACAGAATATGAGAAGATAATGAATAAGTGCTAAACCCCTTCTTTACGAGACAAAGTTATGAAGCTAAGTCCATACAGGCATGGAGTCCGTGAGCAAAAAGAAGATAAGCAGAAAATAAAGGGCAAGAAAACCTGGAAAGAAGAGTAGTGGAAAAGGGAAGATAGAGAATGGTAAAGCAGAGATCATAGAAAAATATAATTAATAGAGCAAAAATACACTGCTGGCCCATGCTTCCTACCTGTCTTCCCCCCGGCTTAATATACTTGCTCTGAAAAATACGGAGTACTAGATAAGAAGAAAATTTCAGCCAAGCATTTAAGTACATTTTTCAGTCTCAGTGTATGAATATCCAACCTATTCCAGCAGAGTGACTGTTATCCCTTACACAAGGTATTTGCTTACCTGTCTTACCAGAGTTAGGTTTCCTAACTATTCTTTGAAGACTGACTAAGCTAAAGGGCTTGGTTATGATGTATGGTGGCTTTCCTACATCATCAACAAGCATCACAACCAGGAAATTAGCAAGGAGTAACAAGGAAATCAGAAGATCCCCACTGATGAGATATGGACTGTAGAGAAGGTTGGGAAGGCTTTTGGAGCAAACACGTGCTGGGTTAGGATTTTCTACAAACTGGTTCACCCATCTCTGCAGTTACAGTTAAATATCTGTGACATACGTGAGCTGATTCAATGATGAAAGGCTTAAAGATCAGGCTGGGCTGACATTTTTCTTGTGAGGCTCAATATCAGGAAAACATTCGAAGTGTAAAGAGCTGTAGAACTGGCTAGTTTCACATGTCATACTGATGCTGTGTGGCTTTGTAAAAGAACTGATACACTTTGACGCTCTAGGCCTGAAGCAAATACAAAGCATAGGACTTCTGAGCATGGTAAGAAACCGTGAAGCAGCAGCATGGAGCACCAGGTAAGATCAAATTCCTGGCTGTCTTCCATTGCCTGTCACACTGTGTGTGCTTAATACACTGTTTTTACAGTAGTGATAGGATATGACTGCCACCTGCATGCTATGTAATATGCATACTCCGTGCAGTAAGAACATTCAGCAGCTGCAAGATATGACTAGTTAAGCCTAGAATGCCTGGATCTTCTTAGGTGAGCTCACTACTTTCTAAGCTGTAAAAATGCTTAATCCTTGTGTCACTTTATATTACTGTGTTGTTAATGTTGTCAGTGGGTTGACAAAGGTGCATAACCAGGGGGAGAATATGGCAGAATATGATAAAATTCAGTAGGATATGCTTCCTCAACTAGAGACACTACAACCTCGTAAGGGCACATTTTCTGCTTTGTTTTCACATTTGAAATGTGAGAGAGTAGATCTTGTTTTGCAGGGCTGTAATTGCCAGCTCTGCTACAAACATGTGAGCGACATAGTAACCCACAGATGCACAGACCGTATTTTGGTTTAAGAACTTTAAAGCAAACTGACTGACAGCATAGCAATATATTCTTGTCTGACTGGTGCTTTTAGCTGGTACTTAGATGGAAAGCTCTTTGGAGCAGAAAATCATCTTTTATTTGATAATAATATGAGACCCTGTTTCTAACTAAAGTTCCACCAAAAATGATTATTATATTGTTTAATGAGTTTTTAAACTTCAAATAGTGCAAACACCATAAATACTTCATAATATGTTCTGACTTATTAATACTTTTGATATAAATGCACCTTTGTACTCTTTAATTCTTTTCTGCTTTCCCATTTTGGGTCTGTAGTCACTGTTCTTCAAGCTTCAGTTATATTACCTCATTTAATTCATCTTGCTTAGCTCAAAGGCAAATCTTTATGGTATGGTTAGCAGTCTCTATGTAGGTCTTCACTTCCTGCTCATTGTGTCTGTTGGTACTTCTCACAATGAGAGTGCCAAAGCTAAGACTTGTCATATAGCAACTATATTTTTGTCTTTTACAGTCCTCCATTGCTTAAGCAAGAAAGTCAAGCTTCTATCACAAATAGAGGAAGCATCTTGCTGCTTTCCAATAGGTAACCACAGATACTTCATACGTAACCATTGATTTTCTATCCAGGGATGTGTAGGAAATCTTACAAAGAGCATGAGTAAGGACGCATCTAATAACATGTCAGACTTTTCCTGTTTCCACACTTGAATGCTCAGTCCAGAATACTGATCCCCGCACCAGAGAACAACCACAATTTACAAAGTCAATATATACTGTATGAAGTAGCTGTATAGTTATGATAGTTACCACAGGGAATGAAACCTAAAATTTTTAGATGCAAGCAGAGGGCATAGGCAGGATCTGACTTTTCTCTGAAGTAGGCTCAGCTAGAGGAAAAATATTGATTTTCACCACAGCCATCCTTCCTTCAAAAGTTATTTCATGTTTGAAAGGAATGCATAAGGCTACAGAGGAAAAGAAAAAGGGTGATATTTTATCTTAATTTATAATTTTATTTCATTTATAGGATTCAGTTATTTTATATTTGTTTTTCCTTAAGTAAAAGCAAACAAAACAAGATTTTCTTCAACTTCAGTGTTTGATGCATATGGCATTGGAAGTTGGTAATTAGTATCAGTGGTCAGTCATGGCAGTCATGCTTTCTTCCAAATAGGTGTTACACACATCAAACAACAAAAAAATAACAATAAATTAAACTTGAAAGGTTTGGTTCTGTTTGCATAAAGCACCCATATATTAATAAATTATTCTGAACCAACCCCAAAGTCTTAAATCTGCAAAGCCTGAAACAAACTTTTCTAAGACGACATGCAAAGTGCCAGCTTCAGTTCATGATTTCTTCACAAACAAATCAATTGTTTGGTTTAAAACCCTTTTGTTACTACTGGCTTCGATTAGGCAAAAAGCTGCTGGGTTTGCTGGACTGCTGGTCAGATGCAGGGTGAGGTTACTGTGGGGTCTGGATATTTTCTGACAGAACACATTTAAGCAGAAGTGCAGGTGCTCTCCTTTAAGATGGGGCAAGTGAAAAGTAGAGGAGGACACTGGGGAAGTAGATGTGCAGATTGCATTCTGTAAGCCCCCTAGAAAATCTTTTGCCTGTGTTCCTATGCTCATTCTTTCACTGTGAGCAAGTGACAGCTTGAATTTCACAAACACCATGGAAAACTGAAATAAAAATCATATCAAAAAGAGCATGCTAAATAATTTGTATGTTATGGCATTTACTTAAGATAATTACCTGTTTGGAAATAGAGCTAGAGTCGTCATGTAATAGAAGCAAAATCGGACAGTTTACACAAATTAAAATACAGCTGCATTGTATTATATTTTGTCCATATGAATTCCAGTATTATTCCCTGCCCTTTGGAGGAAAAATGTAACTCTCTCAACTCTCTCTCTCTCTTTTTTTTTTTTTTTTTAATTTAAACAGTTCCACTTGGTGCTCTCTTTGCTCATTCTTCTGAAGAATTTTTGCCTGAAGCACAGCTTCAGTACACTCAATGCAACATATCAAAGTATCAGCATTCTCCAGTACTCCAAACACACCAAACACTGCTGTGTGAACAGCTGAGAGTGCATTTTTTAAAAGGTGTGATGTTAATACTCACAACTAAAAATACCTCAGTACTTAAATGTGCCCAGTTCTGCAAGCCTTCCTTGGCCAGGACACTGCCCAAAAGTTCACTCAAAATTCTGAACTTAGTAGGACTGCAGATTAAAAATCAAAATCTCAGGGATGTACTTCAGGGAAAAGCAAACAAACAAAACCCCCCAAAACAACAAAATCAATAAATGAAATGTGAGAAAAGTATCCCTTTAGAAAGCAAAAAAACATGGTAACAAAAAAAAAATCTTCAAAATACTGACTATGACAACACAGCTCTACATATCAAAGACAATAATTTCTTATGCAGGAAATACCTGCATAATTAACTAAACTTTGCTAAAGCTAAAGCCCAGTCCTGCATACTTTGCCCTTTCCAAACATCCACTGATTTCATAGAAGCAAGAACGCTCAAAAAATGTCCTACTTTCTTGTAAAAATAAAAGTACAGTTTGTAATAATATAAGGAAACATGAACCTTTCTAATAAAGCGCCTATAAAAATTATAATCATGTAAGCATGGGTAGTACGAAACATTCAAGGAAAGGTCACAGATGTTAACAGAAATCAAAAAGTGACTTCAGTGCTGCACTTTGGCAGATTCTGCTAAAGAAAGACTGCAAACCCAGGTGAGTTCAGCAGAGGAATTAGATGAACTAAATGCAAGATTTTTCATTCCTCAGTTGATTCTGAAGTACAACAATTCTGCAAGAACTGAATATACCACTGTTTTCAACCATTGATACTTAGGACACTCAATTCTTCATATCCAGAATATTGAATATTTGTACATTATTACGTGGGTGAATGTTTTCTGCTTATTCAGCTGTTAGTAGTAATCACTGATCCTTATAAACAAACATGACAAACAACAGTATAGGAACATTTATGCTGAGACTGCCTTATAGCACACAGTCACAGTCGGAGGTACACAAATACTGATTCAGTACTTCAGGAGTACTTGGAGGCATGGGGTTTGTTAATTCTAAAACAGAACAAAACTGAATAGAAAAGTAGGAAGAAAATCTCATACTTTGAAATGCTTTTTGTTATTTTTTATAGAAAGACCATGTTCTCATGAGGTGTTTTTTTGCTTAGCTCATCTATAGTTACTATACCTACTTACCAATACAAGAGAGATTTTTAAAAGATACTTTAAAAGAAGAAAGTGTATCTCTGTTCTCAGCTGATTTTGTTTTGTGCTTACCATTGCAATCTCATTCATGCAACCTATAAGGATTACGGGTTGTAAAGAATGATATACTGAATGAGATTTTATGTGTTCTACATCACCCAGCTGCCAATTAAATCACTAAATCAACTTGTGAAAGGAAAGAATTCTGTTACTCCTGGTACCCAGAGCAAAAAACAGGTCCAAAAGTTTCAGACATTTAATTTTTTACCCTTGAGGCCAATTAATCCAAACAGATGAAAAAATTACATGGGAATGAGCCTTCAAATTGAACTCTTACATCTTCAGAGAAGTTCATCCCTGTACTGCTATATACGGTGACGGGGCTTTAGTGTATATTAGTTCTTCTCTACCAACAAACCCATCTCATGTCTCTTGATTCGGTAACTCCTGCATTTAAGAGAAACCAAAACATGTAGATAGTCAGAGGTTTACATCTCCTTCTTAAAATTGCCCCCCCCCCCAAACACCTATGACTGGGTATCAGCCATCAAATAATAAATAATGAAAATCTATACCATGAAATGGGACTTTGAGGAGCTTCTCAGTAGAGGCAAATAACTGCAATGGAAGAGAAAAACGGCAGTTTTCATCATTAAAACAATTGGAGTAATATCTAGTCCTAAAATACTGTTTCAGTTGAAACATGAGATGTGAAAAACCCACTGATTCACATGGCAAGCAGCATCGTGTTCTGTTGTGGAGTAGGTTTCTGAGCCACAGTAATTTCAATGCCACAAGGAACATGAACTATTAAGTAAGTAGTAAAACCTGGCTAACTCACATCAGTGGTTCAAAGTGCCAATGTCTATTTCTAAAATTTGTAAATGAGTAAGTTATCAAGCAGCATGGCCCATTTCTACAATTTTCCCATGAGCGTTAATGATATTTGATGTTTTCTTAAAGTCTGCTCCTGCAGGCTAGAGAGTAGATGCAAACTTCAGCTTCCATCAAAAAAGAAAAAAAAAAAAAAAGAAAAAAATAAACCACCCAACAACCTTTATGGTTAGAGATAAAACATGAAAACATGAGCCAACCAAACCCTAGAGTATCAAAAACCAGAAGGCAAATAAGCAGAGCCCCAAATTTATTTATTTATTTTTAAAAGATCTGGCAAGCATCAAACTAATCTTTTGATATTTGATGGACCACTTTATGCTTTTTAAACACCTGTAGTTAGCAATATTGAACTGGCACAGTATGAAACAGAAGAGCACTCCAAGTATCATTGTACCAGATCCTGATTTTGCAAGTCGATAAACACCATCCAGTGGGAGCTTACGGCACTGTGCAAGTTTGAACCTTAATTTAATAGATGCAGTTTAATATAAATTATTTATTAAAATATAGTGTAAAATATTCCTTTTTGCCTGTATAAAATTAAAGTATTAAAGCAGTCCTTGTAATACGAAACCTGAGTACAGTTCTCTCATTTAGCATGGCACACAATTATAGCTGAGCACGTGTGAAAATGCTGAATCAGCTTTTTTCTTTGGTGTGTGCTGAGAAATAGGGAAGAATCTTCTGATTACTTAAAGTTCCATTTTATTCTTAATTTAAGAACAATGACAACAACAAAAAAGACAATGAGGTCTGCAAGAGTTGGAAGCAGTCATCTGCAAAGCCTTTGACTTTCTTCCATGTTTTATTTTATGTGAGAGATCCTCAAACTCCCCAGAATATATCCACAAACAAATTTATGAAATAAGCATTTGTGTCTAGATTCCAAATTGTGCAACTAATGAATTAACACTGGAACAAATAGATTTGGGTTTCTGGGTCTTGTTGACCTAGTGGAAAACAGCTCATTTTCCTCCAGGATCATTGCAGACATCTCAGCTAAAATCTTGCATCTGCCAGAATACAGGATTAGACAAATTGGCAGGTGGTAATAGATTCAGAAGTTAAAAGGAAACAAACTGAGCAGCAGGATAAAATCAGGGCAAGGTAATTAACATTCTGTTTATATTTTCAAAGAAGAAACAACAGGAAAAGAACAGATGCCGGTTCAGATTTGTGGACACTCCCAGGAATTTTTTGCTTTAGGTAAAACAGTAAGAACTGCCCAGAAGCTGCGACTCAACTGGCCACTCTGGTGAAAGAGGTCTGATTGCACCAAAAAGCAAGAGGAATAGAAGGGTGTCATTTTATACACATGGTTACTTCCTGCTCAAAACTGTCTCAGCTCCAGATGTGCTTATGAAAAAAAAAAAGTCACCAGGGAGCAACCAGAATTTAGAAATTATAATATAAATTAAAAGTGATATCAGAGCTATTGGGAGTTTGTTTAATAAGGCAGATTTTAGTCTGGCATCATACCTTAACACACCCGAAGATGTATAGTCAGCCCAAGAGCTACAGGGAAATGCAGAACAATCATGCAGCAGTCAGACATTTTTAAAAATACCACATGGGGCATATGGCAGAGAATGGAGATTATTCTGCCTACAGTACACACTGCCAGTACTGTGTTCTTTTAGGGGCTGATTCAGAAATCAGTTTGATGAATAGGGGATTCGGCTGATACCAAAATATGTAAGCTTATGGGGACCTTACACAAGGAAAGATACACCAGATATGAAATCCTGCCTCCAGTGACGGCTCTGCAAAATTCCCAACTGTCCAAGATGGACCCGGCCACTAATGATTATGTGCCCCTGCAGCTTTACTGAAGTCAGCTAAGCTTCAATTTCATCCCAGGCTTGATCTGGTGACTGCTGAAATCTTTATTTTTTATTTTTTTTATTATTTTTTTTCATTAATCTCAATGAGCTTTAAACATAGCCCCGTTCAGTATCTGTAGCCTTTCACCTGCAGTGAACACAGGAACTATCTGTGCATCTGATTTTCACTTCTACACAATTCACATTCAAATCATTTTACCAGTTTTAGTTATATCAGTAGTTTTATTTAGGCCTGTCAATATATAGCAATTGTATCTGAATAACCATGTAGAGGTGATTTCATGCAGAGAGAAAAAGAAATACTCATTGTTCTTTTTCTGTGTAGTAATTTGCTACTGAAGAAGGATTGGCTTCTGTTCTAAGAAAAAAAAAAGTATAGATGTCAGTGAAAGGAATGATTGAGCCAAAATGCCTTCCAAAATTGTCCCTGCACACTCAAAAACTGAGAATTTTACCCCTAATTTTGCTTATATTTAGAGTGAAACTCTGGGTAAAAGATAATGCAGTGACACAAACCTTTGGTGGGGTGGCTGTTCTGAACACCAGGTAGGGGATATAGCATGTGCCTGGCTGAGGCACAACTCTGGAGCTGAGGGAGATGTTCAGGACCCACTTTTGATATCACTTTCTAGGTCAAACCCCTTTGCCAGTCTGTATCTCAGTCTCTTCACTGATAAGATATGGATAATATTCCCCTAATGAGTTAAATATCACATCATCCTACACATTTATACATTCTTTGTAATCATTCACTGTAAAATCATATAGAATTGGTAAAGCGTAATCCATATACAAGGCAATAAATGTCAAAACTTTTCATGAAGTGCTAGGAATACCCAATAAGACACATTTAGAATTAAATTTTCATTCCAGAAAATTTCAAACGTACATGCAATACTTCTGTAGGGCCATCTCAAGTTTCTTATGACAGTATTAATTTAGTTGAAATGATTGTATCTTGGTGCTCCAGTCTTGTCTGAAGAAAAGAACCTTTTTATTATTATTATTAACCCAGTGAGGCATTCATGGGAAGGGTTTATTTTACATTAAAAGATTTGGTTGTTAGGGCAGCAGTACTAGTTTGCTGTTGTCATTCTATGTTGTCCTATGTTGAATGGTAATATAGGTAATGTTTTTCAGCCATGTATTTTTAAGTTTTCCTGAGAATCTTTTATGGTAAGCTCATTTTTCTCTGAGATATGCTGGTTATGTTATTTTTAACAGTTTTCATACTTTCCTTTTTAAATTTATGCTTAATAAGGAAAATAAAGGAAGATTAAAAACAAATTTTGTTTATACAATTTATTTTTAATTTATTATTTCAGTACAGTACCCTTGCAGTACCACAGCAGAGCCTAGATGTGTACACTTTGCATGCTATGTTCTTCCAGACTTACCACTGAGTGGGTACATGGGGAGAAAAAGTAGGGCACAGAGAGTTGAATTACACCTTGGAAAGTCATTGACATAATTTGCCATGTCCCCTTTATATGATATTTAACTTACTAACACTTTTTAATATCTCTCCTCCTACTTTATGTGGATAATAATTATATTAGCTTGTTTTTATCTGCAGTGTACATAGTTCTATGTTGAAATTGTCTAGTATTCTAGACAGTTATCTTGCTTTCACTAACTCAGTTCTTTCTAACCCACTGACCCAGATCCCAGTGAGTTTCCCTAGGCTCAGAAACACTGTGTCACAGAGCAGTCTGTACATTTGTGCTAGCTCTGCCATTTACTTCTCATTTTCCTTGTGGAAGGTATTTTCATTTGGTTGGTTATATATTCTTTCTGTTCATTTGCTTTTGTTCTAAAGCAAGGCTGAGATAGCAATAATTCTGTGTGTATTGACCCACCTTAGTTGGCTTGTCATCTTCCTTTTACTAAACTTTTCAAAGGAATTTTAGAATAAAAATTGTATTTAAAAATAAAATCTCAGGGCATCATTCCAAAGTGTAAGAAGTAGATTGAAAGGATATTTACCCAACTTAAATAGGCAGTGTATATAAATAGGCAGAAGATATTTAACTTTATGAGTTGGAAGGAAATCAGTGGAAGCTAATTGATTTATAAAATAAATTATTATAATTATTATAAATAAATTATAAGCAGGTATACTAGGCCTTATAAATAATTCCCTTATCACTCTAGATAGTTCCAACACGCTAATCTTAGGAATCTATGTATCAGTCTAATAGAGCAAGGATGCTTTAACATTACATTGATAGGGATCACCTCATATTCTTGCCACTTACCAAGGGTTATTAAATTTATGGAAACTAATTTTCAGCACAGACAGGACTGCTCAGACAGGACAGAATGCCCAATGTGCCATCCGAAGGAGATGCATTTTTAGACATCCAGGAAAACTGCAGTTAGCCTCCATCTCACTGGATGTCAGAAGTGAAGCTCATGGAAGTGCCACAAAGCCGTTTGTATTGAATCAACTTTTCCAGAAAAGTTGAAACTGTAGGCGGTGTCGGGGGATTTGAATAGCTTTCTTTAAATCATACTGTTTTATATTCATTTGCTGAACAAATTTTCACCAGTTTATCTGGAATTCTATGTATTGATTTAAGTCATGCTTCAGTAAATGTTCAACACGACTTCAATGGATGAATGAGTTTACATCTATGGTTGCTCAGTTTAGTAGCAAGCAGTGCTTCTAATCCCTGTGGAGTTGCTATTAGCCATTGCTTGACCTGAAATTCACATGGGTTGGCTTTAGTTCAGGGCTCTGCATGCTTTGCTGTTTTTGTTGTTGTTTAAGTTTTAACCAGTGGCTTAAGACAGTTTTTCTTGAGTTCAAAAAAAAGAAAAGGTGGGAACATCTGTATTTAAAAGGAGAACAGATTGCTTTATGATGAATGAGATCTTGTAGAAATGGCATTAAAAGAAACTTTTTGGAAGTAAATAGAATGGTCGCTTTTGTCTTCAGACTTACATTGTATTAATAGCATAAAGCTTTTTTTTTGGTAGGATTTCTATTCTGAAAATGAGACCAGCTCCAGTGCTCTCTTATGTTCTTTTGCCATTGGACTGTAAGGGAAGAAGCCAACTTTAGGAAAAACAGCTGTCTACATCCCTGAGCTACATTCAGTGCGTCTCTCCTTTGAGTTTTTGCCTCTGTGAGAACATATATCATTTCTCCTAAAGCAGTTATCCTGGCTAAAATTTTGCTAAACACAAATCCTTGGTTATCCAAAGTAACAAGGATTTTGAAAGAAAAATGGGATTACAGTGAAAGAAATTATTTTCCTAACATATATAGAGTTCACTTCTTGTGAGGCCTTCTTAGCTTAATTACAGTCATATCTTATGTCTTCTGTAATCCTTCTCTTTTTCTTCTAGTGCTTGTAGCCGGCCTGTCTCTGCTGCAGGCTAGCTGGGTAGCAATCCTTTTCCTGGCCTACAGGCGTCTCTGCACCCCTTGTGGCCTGGTTGAGCTGCAAGTGCGGGTTCACCTGCTTGCCAGTGATCTCAGACCCTTTAATCATGATTAATAGGAGTCTTTTTAAAAAATTAACTATTTAGCCGAGACATAACTTGTTGCAAATGATTACTTGTCTTTCAGGCCTCTCTAAGCCATGTCTACTTCATTAACCATTTTTGCATCCCCAAAATAAAAATAGTAATAATAATTATGTACCAGCTGTAGAGCCTGCATCTACAATCAAATAAGTAAGAGGTAATGACTGGTAAGTATGCTGCTTCACTGGGAACCTTACGCAAAGCCCTTTCCAACCCCATGAGAACAGCAGCAGAGCTCCCTGCAGTGGGATGACCTTCAAAACTGACTTGAGACCCTTTGAGTGACTGATGGGGAACCTGTAATTGTACTTGGAGTATCTCTAGCTCCTGCATACACCAGGCTGGAGCAGAGGCAGGGCATTCTTTGCTCTTCCCTGCCTCCCACCTGGCAGACTTCCCTCCCAGCCCTTACCCTAGGCCCAGCCTGCAGTGAGCTCATCTTGTTGCTGACTATGACATGGCTGACACTGCTGCCCGTTGTTTCACAGGGCTTTCCAGCATCCCTTGGATGCTCACGGTATTTCTTCTGCTCATTGTCCTTAGTCTTTGGCCAGGGAGGGCAAAGGACAACAAGAGGTTGGGCAGGGAGGGGACCAAGAGGGTGCTTTTTGTCTGGCCTCTAACATCAGTTTTCTTTGTTCCTCATCTGTGAGGAAAACGTAGAGTGTACAGACACTGTAATTAATTTCCAAAGTTACTGGAGGGAACGTTTCACATGTTTTTAATAATAACCCTTAGAAACTTAATGTGACCTTTTTTTTTCATATCATTTGGGGCCTGACAGTCTAACTTTTGATTAGACTGCAGAAGGGTTGCATTTTATATTAGAAAACATTATGTATGTGTCTTGCAGAAAAGTATCTGAATGCTGTATTCAATCCTATGTGAAGAAAAGGTTTAAATTTTTGAGTGCGATGTTTAACGAGCAAATACATTTCCTCCGCTTTTATAACAATGGGAATATGGCCGTTAAATTAACAGTCTGACATATTTTCTGGAATAGGGAGCTTTTCTCTTTGGTTTTATTGCAGATTTCTTTCTGGTCATCTTATTGCAGACTACTAGGTGATAGGACAAAATGGTGGGTTGGAAGACCTTAGTTTTAGAAGATCCTAGTCTGTATTCCCCATGTGTGAAAATCTCACCGGCTGGCCCTACAGGGGCAGAATCATAATGCACTTCTTTGGGTTTCTTATGTAGAGCATTGGTTTGATGTGGGCTCTGCCTTTTTACTAGCTAATCAAGGTCCACAGGGACTGAAGATGGGTAAGTAGCTATTCCACTTAGCTTGTACATGTCCATATACAAAGATACATGGTTACTTACTACGGAGATGGACAGGAAATAACAGTGAGGGAAAAGATCTTTACCTCATTAGTAACATTATGTTCCTATAGTGCATATTTTTCATATATTAAAAGTTAATAAGACAGTGTTAGCCTACAAGACTTAAAAGAGATGTGATCATAGCAAATGTGTCTAGAGGTTTGGAAATTATTAGTAAGATATTTTAAAGCATATCAGAAAGTCTTTCCTTCTTTTCTTACAATAGCATTTTTCAGCTCCTTGTTTGAAGTCTAAAAGGCTACAGCTACCATGAGAAAATTAATGTTTCATATCATGTCAGTTATTACAGTTGCACCTTGAGGCCCTGGTCTTGATAGGGGCTTGATGGTAGTAGGTGTGGTGCAATGCACTTAGCAAGATAGCTCCTGCTCAGAGGACATTAACATGCATCTGCACGAGACTCCCAGACCTGCTGCATCTGTTTCATAGATAAGGAATTGATAGATTAAGTTACGCAGTAAGTTAGTAATGAACATATCATAGAACTGAGTAAAATCTTTGGGGAAGACTCTGTTTACCATTCCTATAGGTATTATGTATGTTTTGCTGTGGGCATACTGTCAACCAAACCTAGGTTTAACATGCACATATAAAGAGTATTTTGTTGGCATCTTTTCCTTGCCACTATATCAAAATTACTGTAACTCAGCTGCCACGGTTTCAGATTGCTTCTTCCATATATGAACAAAGTACTGCTTGTAAGAACAGATAAGAACCAACGATACATTTGGCACTGTATAAATAATGCTTCATTTTTTCATCCTCTTATAAATAATCCTTTTGCATTCTTCTCTCAAGAGTTCTCTCAAGTTTACACACATACCTGGATAGGGTTCTGTTTAACATATATATTTTCTCCAATGTTTAGAGAAAACATAGAGAGAGGAGAACTTTTCGAGTAATTGCATGCACTCCAAGAGTTACAGAGGTCAATCACTTCGAAGAAGCTTTGAAACTTGTAAAACGCTTCCCTGTATTTATGTATCTGAAAATATGAAGCAAAAAGTAGAATACCAATGATGCTGAGAAAGAGGATCCCTTAGAGAGTAAAAATATAAGGAAAATTCAATAATTAAAGTATCTGTCATTATCTCAAGCCTAGCCCTGTGTGGTAGACTCACAGCATCAGCTGTACCGCAGCCTCCCAAAATTTCTCTGAGCAAAAGGTAAATGTTTCTGGAAGTTTTTGAGGAAAATCTAGTGAAGAGCAATGCCCTTTTTGTTATATTCAGAGTGTGATCAGCTGGTGCTGTTTATCTGATCACTCTTAGCATTAAACACTCTTCTTGAACCAAGCAGGACTATGTTCCTGGCCTGGCATCTAGCTGTCCAGCGAGCAGCTGTAAATGCTGTGGGGGTGGAGAAGGTGACAATTTCCCCTAATTGTCTCTCATGTAAAATGTAAAATAGGAACTGAGTTACATTTGTAGTTACGGGAGTGATTTTAGGTAGTTGGGCATAGAGACGAGCTGATTTCTGCAAAGCTTCAACAGATGGGTAAATCCTCTGATCAGACTTCTGGTGAGATTTAAGATTGTTGTGGCCTGTAGTGATGTATCTTTGCTGTTCTACAGCAGAACTAGAAGCTTTGTGTTAGACTGCAGCGTTTTTAATACTGAACAGACAATAGCACTGAACTGATCTACCAAATCAGGCTTTCTTATGCAATACCAACTGAGGCAGCTTCAAGACTGTAACATAGCTTTTTCTGTTTAGTGTAGAAATTGTATCTTGCCTTATTTTTATACAGTTCAGTGGAAGTTATGCTTGCAGCAGAATGCAGACTCTTTCTGTGCGTCAGTTTTGAAACATTTTCCTTTGGCTAAGCAGTTTGGGTCCCGAGAAAAGGAGATACTGGCTTACTACCAGAGCAGTTTTATATAAATACAAACACTTCATTCAGTTCCTTTTTGTGTGTGTGCTTGTGTGTGTGAGGACTGGATTTGGTCTGCATTAAAGTGCAGAATAGTTGGAATGTTTATTTTATCACAAAGTTTGTATGATAATATTTGCTATAAACCAAACTTTTTTTAAGGTAGAAAGTACAATTGATTGGATGCATATTTTCTTATACAGCAGATCGCACTCAGCTGCACAGCTTTTCTTAAGTACGAGAACTATTATATATTCCACTTTCTCTTTCCTTTTCCATTTCCCTTAATTTTTAGGGAAAACCAGACATCTATCTGCAGGAGGATTGTTTTACAGTCAGTGCATAAGTCCATGGAAAATACATATCTAGTTAGTAGGAATTATCCGCTGGGGCCAGACTGCATAGATAGATCTAATAATTAATTTGAAATAGGATTTTCTTACTACAATGAAAAAAAAATTCCTCAGACTCAAAGATAAATCAAAGGGAAGTGGCACCCTGGTGGACCAGACAGGGCACTGGCAGCACAGTCACATGAGAGCCTCGGAGGTCACCGGCTCAGTATCGGCAGAGCTGTTTGTAGGGCTCGCTGCGGAGTTTCACATCGTGGCTAAATCAGAATACTTAGTAACCTGGCACCCAAATTTCATGTTAGCAGCCTCAGCCCTTACATGAGTCTTAAATTAACTGCTTTGGAAGCTACCTTTGAATCGTAAAACACAGAGTCACATTCCTACGTTCTGACAACTCCCCAAAACTTAATTTGAAATGAATATTAAAAGACTGTTCTAGCTGTGTTGATGTACAGATAGGTGAATTTTATGGCAGGAAAGTATGCTGTCCCCACAGCAGATACTCTCAAATGAGGAGGAAGGGTTAGCCATAACGCAGTCCTTAGTTGTTACGCACACTTTCTTCCACACTATGATACAGCTAGGCCCATTACAGCATTTTCCTCAGAAGTCAGCATTTTTAGATCCGTGACTGTTTTTGAGTAAAGTATCTGCTTTACAAGTTTTTTTTATTATTATTATTATTTTTAGGATGCTTGGGTTTATAGTGGGGGAATGGAAATGTAGGTCAGATACTTGAACCCCTTCCCACACACATTCTCTTTTCTACCCATCCATAAATTTGGATTTTGAAAACTCACAGTGGGGGTTTCTGAAATTTCTGAATTCATGTCTGTCATGTCCCTGTTGTGTTGTAAGAAGAGCCTCCCCAGACAGGCTCTATCTCCCAGAAGTCTGTGAAGCCAAAAAGGCTGGAGTGATGGCCTGTCCTCACTGGTGGAGAAGACTGTGGTGCATTGCCGGAGATGTAGTTTGACAGGAATGTTCAATCTATACAGGAGATCAGGAGCCAAGAAATACTTGAATACAGCTCCCACGACTAAACAGGGCTCTGAGCACCTCACTTAATCTGCAGTGTGACCACTCCCCATCTGTAAATTGACATACACTTCCTTGTTTCACAAAGGCTTCAAGAGGATAAAAATCTGTGAAAGTTATGAGATTCTCAGATACTGTGATAAGTCCCAGGATAAACAAATGTTGAATGCAAAACAGCAGCTTACATGGTACATATTCAAGGGCATGTGGAATGAATTAGGAAGATGAAGAGATGGAGCAGAATGGGAATGGGAAGAAGCAGAAGGGAGGAAAGATAGACAGGCAGCATGACTGGGAGCTATGGGACAGTTATGAAGAGTCCTAGCACACCCTGAGTTCATGTTGCAAACAAATTTGTAGGTGTATCTAAAGAAAACTGAGCCAACTGCTTACTAAACTGAAGTGTTTTTTTTTGTTGTTGTTGTTGTGTGTTTTTTTTTTTTTTCAAAATCCTCCCAAAGAAGGGACCTCATCGTATGTATCCAGAGCATGGGTAGATATTTTAAATGTAAGTTTTATTTAATATATCACAATAGTCTATTTTATGGGGGACAATTTAGGCAGGTTTGAAAATTTAATTTTCTGTACTCTGCCCTATTTTCTCTGCCAGTGGTGTAAAAGAAAGGAGCATACCTGGATACATACATACACATGGAAAAAAAGCTATATAGCTTTCCCTAGCTGCCTTTTCCCATCCTTTTGGTTTTTGGGGGTAAGAGTGCATATTATGAAACTGTGTACCATACACTTGGAACAGATTAATGGATTATTTTCTGACAAAGCAATAGAAAAGATTAAATATTCACTCATTAAAAAGTAAATCACTTTTTAGAACTGCAGGTTAAGCAATGTGGATAGATTAGATAGAGAAACTGCTGCTGTTTTTCAAAGAACTGAAAAACATGGTCCATAAGGAAGATGAAAATCTTTTTAGCATCACAAAAAAAGGTGACAAAATTTAGAGGAGAAAATGTAGGTTGCATATAGGGAAAGCTCTTAAGACAGTGAGGCCTGGTAGCCAGTTTTATCTTCCTACTAGAATGGGTGGAAACCCTGCTGTGGGATGAGGATTACATGTCCTTTTTGTTTTGGAACATACTGGGTGTGATGCATTCCTGTGCAAAAGGAGATAACTCTCAGCTAAAGCTTTCCAAAAAGGATTTCAGTGATGCGCAGTAATTTACACTGGGTTTCTGCACCAGAATTGTCAAAATTGCCACTGGTGATACCCATGACCAGACTCCATTCGACTGCAGTGAAACAGAAGTGACTGCAAATTAGCTGTTCTGATCTTGAAAACATCTTTTCAGCAGCAAGTACCAAATGGAATAATATTAAACAGAGAACCTGGCACAACTAATTGCTTGTGATTTGCTGAGGAAAGTCTCAACTTGGAGTCCCTCTAAGGTATCTCATGCTCGTCATTTAAAGTTACCAGGGCTGCCTTAGAAGCAGATGTTTTCTCTTTTTGCTCTTTTCAGTTATACGCTTCCTACTGGAAACAACAGAAGTTAAGAAATGAATGAGCTGGCTTAGGGGCATCTCACTTTGCAAAGACGTGAGTTATGGGCATCTTC
>NC_048902.1:11981889-11986396 GCF_011077185.1 Oxyura jamaicensis
AAAAAAAAAAAAAAAAGTCTCACTGATACTTAAGATCTTCAGAAGAACAAAAAATAAATGCTATTTAAAAGATGATGTTTGAAATCCTACTGGACATCTCATCTGCATTTTTGTGTCAAGATAGCTTTTGAAACCTGATGCTAAAAGCCTATGTGACACTTAAAACAGAGCTTCAGAAATTGTGTAGTTTTTGTAGTCTGATCTTCTTGAAAAGGTATCGCATTTTAAAATCCTATAGGCAGAGTCCTTTCATTAAGAAAAAAACAAAGAAACAAAGAAACAAACAACAAACCACAACGGAAAATCTTCACAAAAGGGGAAGATGAGATTTCATGTTATACTTTGAAAATTCTCTCTACCAGTCACCCAGCAAGGTAGATTTTGGGAGGCAAGGTTCCAAGTCCGTTGAAATTAATAGATGTACTTTCTTTGATTTCAGCAGGCTTCACATCGCACCCTTTGTTGAAGTATGCTCTGACAGCCTCACACACTCTGTTTACTGCATTTTATTTGAATGAAAGTGAAAACTAATGCAAGTGTCAGGAGAAAAGCAGCTAAAAATTAATCAGGTGATACAGACCTGCTGAACAACTGATGAGGGAGGTAGCTAAGTACCTAGAGGGGTTTGGGAGGAAAAATCCAGTTATTATTTGAATAAACATGTTTAAAATAATGAAATATATCAAAGGTATATACAAGAATCCAGAATGCCAGTGCTAGGATTTGATCACAGATAACTTCCAAAAGATGGTACTCTGGAATTTATCATCAGAATCCTTTGAGACAAAAATTTATAGCTTCTAAGTGGCATGAAGTATTTTCTTCTAGGTGAAGGAAATAAGTGGTATATTATCTTATGTTCTTGAAGCAGGTTTTAGTGTAAAAAAAGATCGGTATATGGCATTAAGTTAACCTCACAACTAATTTTCCCCACATCTGTTTTGCATAGTGGTTTTAATTTAAGGATTTCCCCACCACCCACTTTCGTCGTGAAGCAGGTAGTGGAAGATCACTGCCATCTACAGATTGGAGATAGTATCACTAACACTGGATGGGTGTTGGAACAGTTTCTACCTCGTTTTTCTCTCTTTGCCTTGACCACTTCTCTCCTCAACCCATCTCCTCCTTAAAAAACCAACGAACTCCCCCAGCACATGCTATTGCACCCTGATCGTGATCACTCTGCTTAAAGGAAAAGTATAATACTTTAAGGGTCTTAGAAGCCCTGTAAAGTTTTAGGTCAAATTTAAGGAGAAAAAAAAAAAAAGAAAAAAAGAAAAAAAAAAAAGAAAAAAAAAGCGCAATTCACAAATGTGCTTCCCATTACCCAGTATATATGTCAAAATTTAGTATACATGTCAAGATTATAAATGGCTTCTAGCAGATTTCTCAGATAGTAGCTGAGAAAAATAACAAACTCTGTGGACATTTGTATAACAGAATTGAGTAAGTGGGTACCTATTTTCCACATATAGGGTGGAATGGGTCACACCTGGGTCATATTTGCAGGCTGACCTATCAGGAAGAATGCTCAAGTATGGTGCTGTAGAAAGAGCTGAGCTGTAGTTTAAGCTGGATTTAATCCTCATCGTTTATTTCCTTCCTCCCAAGAAGACTGTAAATATATATACATTAAAGCTTCATGCTAATTTTGTTTATTACAGAACCACACATCTGCAGCATATAGGAACTCACTACATTTAACATAACTTTAAAAGGGAAAAAATAATAAAATCTATCATTTTTCCCTTGTGTTTTCCCCCATATTGAGTTATAAATTTTTAATTGTAAGGAAATATTTTAGCAAACATGTCAGCCAAATTATTCCTACCATCTTATGCCTGACACAGTAAAGAAATCATTAAGCAGAACCAAAAAGGAACCGAAGAAGAGATGACTGATTACCCGCGGATGTTTCTAAGTGCAGGATTGGGACCACTGAAATTATTTTTAACTATGACTTGAAAATTTGAGTCTGTAAGAGCTTGCACAGCTAGAATAGCTAGGTTATAAAAAAAATGGTATGAGTTAAATGCAGTAGATGTAAAGCAATCTGTTACTGCAGGGGATTTCAGCTACTGTCTGCCCAAATATTCATCTTCATGCATTGGAGAAATGCTTCTTATTTGCTTCCCCAGGTGAGAGAAATTCCCTGGCTTGTTTCCCCTGCTGTCTGTATATCATCCTAGCAGCCGGAGTAGCAGTTTGCTTTGATTTGGGAGTCCATTACACCATGATAATATGATTGCTTCAAGGAACATGTTCTGGTACGTATAACATGCTTTTACCTGTACTAGCAACACTAAACAACTGTAAGTCTATTGCTGGAGAAGTTCAAGCAATAAAAGCAATCGCTAGTCTTGTCTGATCACGGGGAATGAGAAGTCTCTGAAAACTTTTACCATGTTCAAGTACAGCTCATTGTTTGGTGGGAGCAGACCTTCTTAGTTTCCTCTTTAAAATCCCTTTTAAAATCCCCCAAATTTGCAGGATATATGTGCCTAGCTTTGTTAAAACCCTTTGAAAATTCAAAGATCAGTACACAAGGGCAACTTTCATAAATTACAGGCTGAAACTTTGGGCCCCATTGAAGTCAGTGGCAAAAGTTCTGTCAGCTTCGGTGAGGTCAGGATCTCATTCGTGGTATTGATTCAGCTGCTACCTTGAAATACGACAGTTTCCAGGTTGTTTCTACAGAAAGTCAATGTCAAATGTGTTTATTTTTTAAACTACGTAATTTCTTTACAAAGGTAAATATCTGAGTTCCTTTAAATTTCAACGAGCAAGCAAGGAAGTCTGTCAGGAGTCGTGTCCGTATTTCACACGTTTTTAACATCTATTTAACTCAAACGGCTATCTGCTCACTACTGGGCGAAAGCTTTTTTTTTTTTTTTTTTTTTTTTTTTTCTATTTCCTGTCAAAGGGCACTTCTGTGCAAGACCAGAAGGTGGCATTCATGGTTAACAGTTAAAGGAATTAGTATCTGCTATTTCTTCTTTTATTGTGGGGGGGGGGGGGGAAATAGGTTTCTTAGTATAGTGGCAGTTACTCAGTTAACTATGGTGCTTAAATTAACACAATAAATTTGATTTACGTGTTCTTTGTTTTACAAGGAGTGGTAGAGTTATCCAGTAGTAGAAATTAATCTTCATGATGAGACAGCAGGGACCTGGCAAGTTGTACTCATCTTTCTGTAAAGTATTTGATAGTAAAAGTCCTCATCTTCAACTATGTCATTTTATTCCTCCAGATAAGCCAGTTTCCAACAAGTCTTTGACCACTATATTATCCATTGTTATCTGAACACTTAGGAAATTTGAGAAAAAAATTGAATTTTATCCAGTCAATGAATCTTAATCAGATATTTCAAAGTCTGATCATTCCCATTTGTGATCCAGTCGGTCTATGGAGTATTGCCATATTTAACATCTGTGACACATCATGCCTTTCCTGTTGCCTCATTGATCAACAGACAACATGTGATGATTCCCAGATGTTCAAACATGGCAGATCCCAAAAGACCTATTAAATTACACTGAAAGCAAAACAACATCCATGCTGTAAAAGTTTTGTTAAAACTAGGTATGTCTGAATATTCACGAGCTCGCTACAAGATATTTACTGATATTCAGATTGCTTTTAAACATAGACAAATTCTTTGAAATGTCCACAATGAGTATTTTGTAAGGACTCAGTGTAACAAGAGTTGATACAACTTTCTGTCCTGTAATGTGAAGTTAAAATAGAATTGAGCAGAGATTTATACATTGAGGTCAAATAACTGGATTTTTTTTTATTTTTTATTTTTTTTTACTATTTTCTTCCGTTTTAAAATGCACAGTACAAGTATGCATTATTTAGATTTTTATTTTACTCTTTTTATTTTTATTTTTTATTTTTTACTGATTATATGTTTTTACCTGGTAAAGTTGAATAAATCATTATCAAAGAAGCTTGTGTATTGCATTCTCTAAGCGAGGTAGCATGTGTTGCTGTTCTTCAGTGCATCCTTTTTCCAGTGAAAAGGTTTAATTTTTGTTGTTATGAAGACAAGGATTTTTTAAAATGATATTTGAAGTTTTGTTTTGCATCTGAAGAGCAGTTATGTGAAATTGTAAATGAGATTTCAAAGAGTAAATGTGTTCCGGTTTACACCACAGCACTACAATGTTCTGATGAAAACAATCCTCAGCATATGCGATACAGTACTTAACATGAAGATGAGTATCCTCTACACTTTCCAGAAGCTAGCATTATTCTTCTAGTGACATTGAAATTTCAAATTTCTCCCTGGCTGGGGCATTGCCAACGATCAGACTGCCATTATTTTCTGATGAACACAGGCAGCCCTGTGCAGAAACTGGGTAGCTGTGAAATAGCAGCACAGAACTCAGGTGCAATTTTTCAAAGTTAGAACAACATTTCTGCATGTTACTACATTGATCCATTTTAAGTTTCTTTTATTATTATTATTATTATTATTATTATTATTATTATTATTATTATT